>NW_022610718.1:0-10000 GCF_000309985.2 Brassica rapa
AATGTCAAGTTTCCGCGGATAAATACAAAATTTTGTAGGCATGAGAAGTTACTATTCAAACTCGGACTTTCGGATATTAATTCCATCCAAACGCCTAATGCCAAACATGCCTAACCGCACGCTAGGACCCTACGATGCATGGTCCTAACGGGCTGGGGGGCTAACTATTGGGGTCGAAACGGTTACGACGGAATTATCACCCGAAAACCCTCGGAAATCACATTTCCGAAAGAGGTAGTAAAAAGAAAGATATAATTTTCGTAAAAAATAACCAATACGACGTTTTTACGAAGAAGTATCCTTGAAGATTCAAAGCAAACGAACCAAGCTCGATCATTGCGTAGCTACCGCACATACACGCTGTCCGTCGCTACGTAGCAACCAAGTCCGAGCCGATCTTGGTCGCTACGTAGCGACCGAGCATCCAACCCGCTCGGTCGCTACGTAGCGACCGAGCCAAAGCTTGGTCGCTACGTAGCGACCGATCTCTCGGCCAAGCTCGGTCGCTACGTAGCGACCGAGCGCTCGTCCCGCTCGTGCGACCCGATGTACAGACAATATGCATGGGATTTGCCGCTTCAATAGCATCCTTTATCCTAGTCGGAGGAGAAATTACCAAACGTATAGCATTCCCTCACGCTTGGCGCCAATGAGTTTTTTTTATTTAAAGAAAAAATACTATGCCTTCGCCCTCGGAAATATTAATTAGTTAAGTAATATAGCATGGCACTTCGAATTCGATATGAAATTTTTTAGATTAAAAAAATTAGATTATATATTGAAAGAGTAGTATGGGATAAGAAAGGGGTATTTTAAAATGATATCTTCCATATTCGGGCACATCTCAACGTCACAAACTTGTTTTCACACCGGAAGCTTATTTACAAAACAAAAAAAAGACACTTTGGGATTGCTGAATTATAGACAGATAAAAAAAAATGATATATAAAGCAACGGAACCATCATATTATTTTTTTAACTCCTACAAAAAAAAAAGAAGGATGGTAATTGGATCATTTATGGATCCGCGTATAATAGAACCTATATTTTGTTTTCTTTCGACCGAGAGCTCGTCCCGCTCGGTCGCTGCATAGCAACTTAGCTCTTCCGAAACGTCAAGACGACACCAGTCCATGCATTCTCGTCAAACCTTCAAATGCTATCTCCCGAAGACCGTAGCAAGCTCAGTCTATGTTTTCCGCTATTCAAAATTATCGATCAAACTTTTCGAGTAAAAAACCACGGAAAGTTTTTTCTTTATCGAAAGAAATCGTAAGAAACGTATCGAGTCGGAAGACGGCCCATAGGGACCTAAGACACGACTCGAGGCCCATCCTACGATTTCTTAACCAAAAGCCCGTAAACCACCGCACGGTTTACGTTTGGTCCACAAGGGAGGATAAATGTCAAGTTTCCGCGGATAAATACGGAAGTTTTGAAGATAATTGTGAAGATCGGGAAAAATGAAATATCTTCATTTTTATGCTATGACGTCTTAAGGGCAGAAGGTTAAAAGCGTAAACCAACCTTGGAGCTAGTATATAAGGAGTCCTAGGCGAGGAGCATAAAGAGAGATTTTTTCAGAGAAAACTTAGCACTTAGAGCAATTTAGGCAATTTTCCATTTTTGTTATTTCGAGCTGCGACTCAATTAGGTTTAGCTGTCTTAGGGTTGCTAGAACTAGGAATCCCGCTCAGGCATAGTTCACCATCTTTCGGTCCCGACAGGCATGCTCACAATCTAACCCTTCTCAGAAGATCAAGGTCGGTTGGCTGTGCACCCGTGAGGGATCCAGCCAATCAGCTTCTTTGCACCTTACGGGTTTACTCACCCGTTGACTCGCACACATGTCAGACTCCGTCCTGAGCACGCAGATGCCAAGGCACGCCGTGAGGCGCGTGCTGCAGACCACGATTAAGGCAGTGACGTCTCCGTGGGCGTAACAAAAGCCCGGGCTTAGGTCACCACCTTAATCAGCGTTGGTCCATGGCCCGAATTGATTGGCTGACCGGATTGCTCCGTTCCGCATCCGAACGGGACGAATCGGCGGCCCCCATCCGCTTCCCTCCCGACAATTTCAAGCACTCTTTGACTCTCTTTTCAAAGTCCTTTTCATCTTTACCTCGTGGTACTTGTTTGCTATCGGTCTCTCGCCCACATTTAGCCTTGGACGGAATTTACCGCTCGATTGGGGCTGCATTCCCAAACAACCCGACTCGTAGATAGTTGCCTCGTGGTGCGATAGGGTCTGGGCACGACGGGGATCTCACCCTCTCTGGCGCCCCTTTCCAGGGAACTTGGGCCTGACCCGCCGCTGAGGACGCTTCTCCAGACTACAATTCGAACGCCGAAAACGTCCGACTTTCAAGATGGGCTATTCCTGGTTCGCTCGCCGTTACTAAGGAAATCCTTGTTAGTTTCTTTTCCTTCGCTTATTGATATGCTTAAACTCAGCGGGTGATCCCGCCTGACCTGGGGTCGCGTTGAGGACTCTGGGTCATCAAGAGCTTTTGGACAAGAATGTCTGACTATATGACGAGAATTGAATTCACCACCGCATGTCAAGATGCTCCTGGCATCCTTAGCTCGGATTTTTGCCAACCACGTGCGGTAACACACGGGAGATCAGCTTCTGTCCCCTATCCTCGAGAGGATGGGGGATGAAGATTTGTGACACCCAGGCAGACGTGCCCTCGGCTAGAAGGGTTGGGGCGCAACTTGCGTTCAAAGACTCGATGGTTCACGGGATTATGCAATTCACACCAAGTATCGCATTTTGCTACGTTCTTCATCGATTCGAGAGCCGAGATATCCATTGTCGAGAGTCGTTTTAGACTTTACATTGCAGCATTACTTCCGAACAAACACCGTCTCCGGGTTGGCGAAAGCAGGCTGTTTAGTTACATATTCCTTGACACTTTTCGTGCCGGGCTTTGGTGATATCCGGAAGCTATGCGTACGATCCAACAAAAACTGAAGTCTTGGGCATGGATGAACGCATAACCACGGAATCGGCAGGCACAGTAAGAAACCGGCCTACCGAGAGTGATGTTTCATCGTTCTCAGGTCATTCTGTTTCCAGGGTACGACAATGATCCTTCTGCAGGTTCACCTACGGAAACCTTGTTACGACTTCTTCTTCTTCTAAATGATAAGGTTTAGTGGACTTTTCGCAACTTCGCAGACGGCAAACCACCTGTCACGCCCCTAATCCTGGATAGGATTGTCGGGACGGACATGGTTCGAGGGAAACGTACCAGCAGGTCTTAAGACCTTAAAGGCTAACGTTCCATGGCCAAGATAGAAGGTTAAGGACGGCAGGATGCTGAGACTTAACCTTATAAGAAAAAGAAGCCAGCTAGGATAAGCTGTACAGAAGCTGGGC
Source organism: Brassica rapa (assembly GCF_000309985.2). Lineage (NCBI taxonomy): Eukaryota > Viridiplantae > Streptophyta > Magnoliopsida > Brassicales > Brassicaceae > Brassica > Brassica rapa. The sequence continues at coordinate 3,386 of NW_022610718.1, forward strand.
GATGCTTACAAGAAGCTCGATCAGCTAGACGTAGGTCAATCAAGCTCAGCCTAGCTCGTTCCAAGTTAAATCAGCTCAACTAGCTGGACTACTAGCTCACTCAGCTGAGGCAGCTGGGAGTCAGCTCATCTCAGCTTGACGGACTGTTCGAGTTTTAGGCCGATGGTCCGGGTCCGGGTCAGTGGCGGGCCATGAGGTCCGGCCATGTAGTCCATGAGTCATTGGGCTCTTGTGGGCAGGACGTGGGCTTCGTTACCAGGTCTTGGCTTGGGTTGGACGTGCCTATAAGGTCTGGAACCTTCTATTTCTGAACAGGTACGATCTGGACCGTTGATTGTAATCGATGGCCAACTTCTGTCCCAAAAAGATGCTTCGAAGGGATGTGACTCTTCGCACATGACCTTTGGTTCTTTATATAAAGGGGAGGACTTCCAGGGATTATGAATTCATTTTCATTCAGTCTCATTCTGTCTGACACAAAGGACACACGTCCTAAACAAAGGGATCCCCCAATGAGAAACGAGGATCCAAGCCGGAAGGGCAGAATCCGGGATCAAAACCATAAGGGCACTATCCGGTTCATGGTGAGTATGGCTTCTAGCCGTGGCTTTTATAAGTCACTAAGGCCAATAGGAAGACCTATTCCTGGACGGAAATAGGCGCCAAGGACCAAGGGTGGTTAGCCGAGAGACGGACTGACCAATTGGTAAGGGCTATAGCGGCTGTGAGTGGTTCTATCTCTGTCTCTTTATATTATTATGTCTATATGATATATATATATATAGACCATATTACCACGTCATAGACCATGGGGTCATGGTTGGTTACGTTGATTGCTAACCATAGCGGATAGGTTGGATCAAAAGGGTACTAGTCGCCAAAGGTTGCGTGTTGCCAAGGGTCATGAGTTACCAAAGGTTGTGAGATACCAAAGGATGCAAGTAACCAAAAGGTACGAGATACCAATGGTTGCAAGTATCAAAGGGTACGAGGACCAAAGGGTGCATCGTGATCCAAGGTTGCGTGTTGCCAAAGATCATGTCGTGATCCAAGAGGTACGAACGTGTCGTGATCCAAGAGGTACGAACGTGTCGTGATCCAAGAGGTACGAAAGTGTCGTGATCCAAGAGGTACGAACGTATCATGATCCATCGGATGTGAACGGTTCGTGACCGAAAGGGTACAAACGGGTTGGGACTGAAAGGGTACGAACGGAACGAGACCGAAAAGGGTACGAGTGGTTCAATGGTCATAAGGACACCAAATGCATTATGTTGGGCGTGGACCCACATGATGGCAATAGGTTGTCCTACAGTTCAATACATGAGTGTAAGGAAATAGCGAAGGCCTTAAGGCTAGTGCAATCCGTACAAAATGATTGATGTATGAACCATAATCCATGGTCAATGGATGACGGTTCTGGCCGCAAAGGCTAAGTGGGATATCTTACGATCAACCTTTGGTTGGTGAGTACGATAGGCGCCATATGCCTCATGTAGGGCATAGACCCACATGATGGCAATGGAAGGCCGGTTATATCAGTACATGCTAAGTGGACGATGGCTTATCAAGTCTAGTGGTCGGATCATGTTTCATGACGATGGTTCGATGGCCGAACACTAGTATGGATAGTCACGTTGCTGGAGTAAGAGTATTGATGTGATGCTTCTAGATATCAACGTTGGTGTTAATAGCTTCGAGATTGGCTAAGAGTCATGACGAAGTGTGTGGCTAGTACTATGTGTCGTAGACCATAGATACTGAGCCTAAGTGTTTCAAGGAAGGCCGTGTAAGATCTGATCATGATTGAGTATGGACGACCTTACCTCTGAATGATGGTTCAAGGTGTCAGTCCTAACCTGATTAATTAATGCATCGGTTGGTATGAACAAATCATATATGTTGTCTGGGTTAAGTCCCAAGGCCGGTCAGGCCAGATGAAGACTCATCAGTTCCAAGTCATGTGAGGATGGTTGGTTGATTGACTTAGGATCTAATGAGCTTTGTCAGTCCGGAAGATGGACTTGGTACTATTGCCTATAAGGCAAAAGGATTTCGGATTGTGCATGAGCCGAGAAAGGCCATATGCAAACCCTTATCCTTTCAAAGACTTCTCAAAGGTTATTTATGTATGTGGGGATGGTTGGTTTAATGACTAAGTACCTATGGGAGTTGTTTGATGCAGGAGTCACGATAAGAACCTTAAGTAAGATCATTGAGTGATCGGGGTTCAGCTGTCAAGCAAGAGAAATTTGAGTCAATGGAGGACCGATGAGCTAATAAGCTCCATAGATGTGGCAAAGGTATGATCTAGCATTTACTTATGTAGATCTAGATAGAATGGTTTAGGGGAATGGAACTTCAGAATCGTATGGCTTGGTTTGGGTTTAGGATTGACCTTTAAGCTAATTGGTAGTTGAGTAAGCTGACCAAGGCTAAGGTGATTCGACCAGACAAGTGTTAGATTTGTTTTAGACCAATGGTTAACTAGAGAATAATCCGCTGCGTATCTGTTGAAAGGATCTAACCTATTAATGACTAGGGAAGACTTTAGATAAGGTTTAAGTTAGCCCTTGCCTTTAGGCGATATCATAAATAAAGGGCAAAAATTAAGAGGTTCGGCCAGGAAGTGGACCGAGCGATGTAAGGCTTCGACCACGGTCTTGTCGGCCGGATCGGGCTATTACAAGTTGGTATCAGAGCATGCTTGATCCTGTTTAGGACAACGCTCTAAGATTATGAGTTTCATACCGAAATTATTTCCAAACTATGATGACTATGAAACCTTAGTTTGGGTGAGCCAAGAAAGAGTTGAGGAAAGCTAGGGTATCATGCTTGTGAATGTGGGAATTCTAAGATGAACCGGCTTAGCCAAGATACGTTTTCCAAGGGCAAGAACCTAAAAACAGAAAGGTTGGTATATCTAGTATTTAGAAGTAATAGACGGGTTGGAAGGGATGGAAGCAATGCAAGACTTGTTTATGGATGACCTGAAAAAGGGAAGTAACATGGACCACAGAGTGGCTTGGGTTGAAATAAACGTGCAGCATTCTACTGAAGTAAAGTGTTATCCCTTGATGGTCGTTCATAATAAGTAAAGCATATGCAATATTAAAATCTGACTCAAGGGAGACACTACATGACCAGTACACGAGTGGACTTCTGATCAGATGGATCAGTTAGGACTCGGTATAAGTCAAGGTAGGTTTCCATTAATCGAGTCAGATGGAATGAATCAATTTCAATCTGAATCCATCCAAAGAAAGAATGAGGAAACTCAGGGTGTTCGTTCCAATCATTGGAAGAACATGATGTTAAGTATCTTAGTATGATGGGGATTGTAGTATATTATAATTGCTGTTGTGAATGGTGTGAGCATTTGCAATAGTAAGACGCTTTGGAGAATGGTATGGGACGTTTTCCAAATATGTGATCGAACCGAAATCCTACTCATCTAGGTACCTAATGGTAGTGGAAGTATTAAGTGATTGGCGACGTCATGAGGGATGTTATGGGACGTTCTTTGTGGTGTGGTCATGAACTGAGATATTTTCCACAAGTGGATTTGTGGTGTGGAAACACACATACTTTTCGAAAAACAGAGGCTACACATAGTTTTGTGAGTCCGGGACTGGTCGGAAAGAGTCTGTTCTGTCTGAGTTCTGGGATGATTCGAGACTAGTGAGGGCAGCCGGTGGGCAAATAATGCATTCACTAGGGCTCATGAAAAATATCCCGGTGATGATCCAGTGGAGAAATCTGCCTGTAGATCTGATTGAGAAAAATATCCACGCGCCTACAGAATCATGAGATGATCCTATACACGAATCTCTTTGGGAAAGTATTGGGCCACTCTCGATGGCCACCAAGTTCGTGTGCAATTGGAGACTGGACCTCACCCGATCCAGTACCAAAGTCTGAGTCTGAGTCCGGCTCTAAGGAAAGAAGGGGTGTCAGCAGTCCAAGTGAATCGGATGCATAGACAGGGTTGTGAAGTATTTTTTTACCACAACTACAACTATGGAGCACAGCAATTCTGTTGATCTGAAAGATCTGTCTGAGGACCCATTGGTGTCTAAGTTCCCAGATGTGTTCCGCTCGCTACAGGGTGTCCCCCCTGATAGGTCGGATCCATTTATGATTGAACTGGAACCAGGGGCAGCTCCACTGTCCTAGAGTCTGTTTCAGATGGCTCCTGCCGAGATGGCCGAGCTGAAGTCGACCACGTCCGAGAGAGGACCATGGTCACAGTACAACCAAGTGGGAGATTGACCTAAGGTTGAGAAGAGAATGATCAAGTCCAGTAAGGGATGAGGATCAGGCCACAACCTATTCGGAGATGGACCTATGGTCGGGGTGAAACAGTCGAGTCCCTGAGTGGACCAGGACCGGAATACGATCACGTCCATAAATGGACCAGGATCGAATTATGACAAAGTCCAGTGAAGGACAGAGGTCAAGTCTGAGGCGTTTTTAGTCTGGAGGGACTAAGATCGCAATGTGGCCAAGCCTGAAAAGGTTGTGGCTGGTTATGGGTATGATCCAGTACGTTCTGGCTGAGGTCATGAACCTTATTGTCCATAAAGGACAAAAGAACCATAACAATCTGTTACGACTCGTTGTAGGACGAGCAGCCTAAAGATTGGAACGAGTTCGTGAGGACTTGACTGGTACATCGAGTGGCGTGGGGATTGGCCAAATCTACTAAGGCTCGAGTATGCAGCATGTCCTAGGGACTTGTTATGATCTAGTCGTGGACTATGATCAGAGATAGAATAAAATCTGAAGAAGATGATATTCGAAAGAATGACATAGACTTGTTGGATACTAGGACCGCAACCTGGAGAGTTCGTCTAGTGACACAAGGAATGTCTTTGGATGGAATTACAAGTATCACTTGAATGAATGCTTGATGGACCCTCGACTGTGGTCGAAGTAGACCAGTAAGGGTGCCATAAGCAAAACCAGAAGGACCCCCTGATAGGATTGTTTGTGGTTAAATCCTTATCAAGTAAGGGAGACTTGTATAACGACGGTCAAAGGAATTTGATCATCGAAGTGGTTTTTGTTGTTCTGAATCAGGCTTGTTCTATTCCCTGATCAAGACTAGAATAAGTTCGGCTGGAATATTTTGTCTTAAGACAAGGTATAATCATCACCGGGTTCGAGGACGAATCCATTTCAAGTGGTGGAGACTTATCACGCCCCCAATCATGGATAGGATTGTCGGGACGACCATGGTTCGAGGGAAACGTACCAGCCGGTCTTAAGACCTTAAGGCTAGCGTTCCATGGCCAAGATAGAAGGTTAAGGACGTGAGGATGCTGAGACTTAACCTTATAAGAGAAAGAAGTCAGCTAGGATAAGCTGTACAGAAGCTGGGCGATGCTTACGAGAAGCTCGATCAGCTAGACGTAGCTCGGTCAAGCTCAGCCTAGCTCGTTCCAAGTTAAATCAGCTCAACTAGCTGGACTACTATCTCACTCAGCTGAGGCAGCTGGGAGTCAGCTCATCTCAGCTCGACGGACTGTTCGAGTTTTGGGCCGATGGTCCTGGTCCGGGTCAGTGGCGGACCATGAGGTCCGGCCATGTAGTCCATGAGTCGTTGGGCTCTTGTGGGCAGGCCGTGGGCTTGGGTACCAGGTCTTGTCTTGGGTTGGACGTGCCTATAAGGTCTGAAACCTTCTATTTCTGAACAGGTACGATCTGGACCATTGATTGTAATCGATGGCCAAGATCTGTCCCAAAAGGATGCTTCGAAGGGATGTGACTCTTCGCACATGAACTTTGGTTCTATATATAAAGGGGAGGACGTCCAGGGATTATGAATTCATTCTCATTCAGTCTCATTCTGTCTGAGACAAAAGACATACGTCCTAAACAAAGGGATCCCCCAATGAGAAACGAGGATCTAAGCCGGAAGGGCATAATCCAGGATCAAAGCCATAAGGGCACGATCCGGTTCATGGTGAGTATGGCTTTAGCCATATGAGGCCGTGGCTTTTATAAGTCACTAAGGCCAATAGGAATACCTATTCCTGGAGGGAAATAGGCGCCAAGGACCAAGGGTCCAAGGGTGGTTAGCCGAGAGACGGACTGACCGATCGGTAAGGGCTATCGCGGCTGTGAGTGGTTCTATCTCTGTCTCTTTATATTATTATGTCTATATGATATATATATATATATATATATATATATATATATATATGGAACGTGATAGTTAACCATATTACCACGTTATAGACCCTGGGGTCATGGTTGGTTACGTTGATTGCTAACCATAGCGGATAGGTTTGATCAAAAGGGTACTAGTCGCCAAAGGTTGCGTGTTGCCAAGGGTCATGAGTTACCAAAGGTTGTGAGATACCAAAGGATGCAAGTAACCAAAAGGTACGAGATACCAAGGGTTGCAAGTATCAAAGGGTACGAGGACCAAAGGGTACCAATGACCAAAGGGTGCATCGTGATCCCAAGGATGCAATGTATCGTGATCCAAGATCTGCGATCATGTCGTGATCCAAGAGGTACGAACGTGTTGTGATCCAAGAGGTACAAACGTGTCATGATCCAAGAGGTACGAACGTATCATGATCCATCGGATGTGAATGGTTCGTG
>NW_022610718.1:15000-40986 GCF_000309985.2 Brassica rapa
TGTCCGTCAGCACACACAAGACGTCCTTGGCTGTCCGTGTGTGTCCGTGTGTGTCCGTCAGCACACACAAGACGTCTGTGGCTGTCCATCAGTACACATATCAGCACGTTAGTCCTTGGACTCAGCATGCTGACCCTTCCCGTGGACTGTTTGGGTGATTTTGGCCCACGTGGGCTGTCTGTTAAGTACACACAGGACGTCCGTGTGTGTCCGTCAGCACACAAAGGACGTCCGTGGCTGTCCGTGGGTGTCCGTCAGCACACACAGGACGTCCGTGGGTGTCCGTCAGCACACACAAGACTTTTGTGGCTGTCCGTGTGTGTCCGTCAACACACACAGGACGTCTGTGGCTGTCCATCAGTACACATATCTGCATGTTGGTCCATGGACTCAGCACGCTGACCCTTCCTGTGGACTGTTCGGGTGATTTTGGCCCACGTGGGCTGTCTGTTCAGTACACACAGGACGTCCATGGGTGTCCGCCAGCACACACAGGACGTCACTGGCTGTCTGTTTGTGTTTGTGTGTGTCCGTCTGTGTCCGTCAGCACACACAGGACGTTCGTGGCTGTCCATCAGTACACATATCAGCATGTTGGTCCTTGGACTCAACACGCTGGCCCTTGCCGTGGACTGTTTGGGTGATTTTGGCCCACGTGGGCTGTCTGTTCAGTACACACAGGACGTCTGTGGGTGTCCGTCAGCACACACAAGACGTCCGTGGCTGTACGTGTGTGTCCGTCAGCACACACAGGACGTCCATGGCTGTCCGTGTTGGTTCGTTAGAACACACATGACGTCCGTGGCTGTCCGTCAGTACACATATCAGCACGTTGGTCCTTGGACTCAGCACGCTGACCCTTCCCGTGGACTGTTCGGGTGATTTTGGCCCACTTGGGCTGTCTGTTTAGTACACACAGGACGTCCGTTGGTGTCCGCCAGCACACACAGGACGTCTGTGGCTGTACGTGTGTGTCTGTGCGTGTCCGTCTGTGTCCGTCAGCACACACAAGACGTCCGTGGCTGTCCATCAGTACACATATCAGCGCGTTGGTCCTTGGAATCAGCATGCTGGCCCTTCCCGTGGACTGTTTGGGTGATTTTGGACCACGTGGGCAGTCTGTTCAGTACACACAGGACGTCCGTGGGTGTCTGTGGCTGTCTGTGTGTGTCCGTGTGTGTCCGTCAGCATACACAGGACGTCTGTGGCTGTCCATCAGTGCACATATCAGCATGCTGGTCCTTGGACTCAGCATGCTGGCCCTTCCCGTGGACTGTTCGAGTGATTTTGGCCCACGTGGGCTATCTGTTCAGTACACAGAGGACATCCGTGGGTGTCTGTCAGCACACACATGACGTCCGTGGGTGTCCGTCAGCACACACAAGACGTCCTTGGCTGTCCTTGTGTGTCCGTGTGTGTCCGTGAGCACACACAGAACGTCTATGGCTGTCCATCAGTACACATATCAGCACGTTAGTCCTTGGACTCAGCACGCTGACCCTTCCCGTGGACTGTTTGGTTGATTTTGGCCCATGTGGCCTGTCTGCTAAGTACACACAGGACGTCTATGGGTGTCCGTCAGCACACACAAGACGTCCGTGTGTGTCCGTCAGCACACACAGGACGTCTGTGGCTGTCCGTGGGTGTCCGTCAGCACACACAGGACGTCCGTGGGTGTCCGTGAGCACACACAAGACTTATGTGGCTGTCCGTGTGTGTCCGTAAACACACACAGGACGTCTGTGGCTGTCCATCAGTACTTATATCTGCATGTTGGTCCTTGGACTCAGCACGCTGACCCTTCCTGTGCACTGTTCGGGTGATTTTAGCCCACGTGGGCTGTCTGTTCAGTACACACAGGACGTCTATGGGTGTCCGCCAGCACACACAAGACCTCCGTGGCTGTCTGTTTGTGTCCGTGTGTGTCCGTGTGTGTCTGTCAGCACACACAGGACGTCCGTGGCTGTCCATCAGTACACATATCAGCACGTTGGTCCTTGGACTCAGCACGCTGACCCTTCCCGTGGACTGTTCGGGTGATTTTATCCCACGTGGGTTGTCTGTTCAGTACACACAGGACGTCTGTGGGTGTCCGCCAGCACATACAGGATGTCCGTGGCTGTCTGTTTGTGTACGTGTGTGTCTGTCAGCACACACATGACGTCCGTGGCTGTCCATCAGTACACATATCAGCACGTTGGTCCTTCGACTCAACACGCTGGCCCTTCCTGCGGACTGTTTGGGTGATTTTGGCCCAAGTCGGCTGTCTGTTCAGTACACACAGGACGTCCATGGGTGTCCGCCAGCACACAGGACGTCCGTGGCTGTCTGTGGCTGTCCGTCAGCACACATAGGACGTTCGTGGCTGTTTGTCACTGTCCGTGTGTGTCCGTGTGTGTCTGTTAGCACACACAGGACGTCCGTGGTTGTCCATCAGTACACATATCAGCACGCTGGTCCTTGGACTCATCACGTTGAACGTCCGTGGGTGTCCATCAGCACACACAGGACGTCCGTGTGTCCTTCAGCACACACAGGACGTCCATGGCTGTCCGTGTGTGTCCGTCAGCCCACACAGGACGTCTGTGGCTGTCCGTCAGTACACATATCAGCACGTTGGTCCTTGGACTCAGCACGCTGACCCTTCCCGTGGACTGTTCGGGTGATTTTGGCCCACGTGGGCTGTCTGTTCAGTACACACAGGACGTCCGTTGGTGTCCGCCAGCACACACAGGACGTCTGTGGCTGTACGTGTGTGTATGTGCGTGTCCGTCTGTGTCCGTCAGCACACACAGGACGTCCGTGGCTGTCCATCAGTACACATATCAGCACGTTGGTCCTTGGACTCAGCACGCTGGCCCTTCCCGTGGACTGTTTGGGTGATTTTGGCCCACGTGGGCAGTCTGTTCAGTACACACAGGACGTCCATGGGTGTCCGTGGCTGTCTGTGTGTGTCCGTGTGTGTCCGTCAGCATACACAGGACGCCCGTGGCTGTCCATCAGTGCACATATCAGCACGCTGGTCCTTGGACTCAGCACGCTGGCCCTTCCCGTGGACTGTTCGGGTGATTTTGGCCCACGTGGGCTGTCTGTTCAGTACACACAGGACGTCCGTGGGTGTCCGTCAGCACACACATGACGTCCGTGGGTGTCCGTCAGCACACACATGACGTCCGTGGGTGTCCGTCAGCACACACATGACGTCCTTTGCTGTCCATGTGTGTAACATCCGCGATCCTGGATAAGGACCGTCGGGACGGCCATGGTTCGAGGAAACGAACCAGCCGGTCTTAGGACCTTAAGGCAAGCGTTGCATGGCCAAGATAGAAGGTTAAGGACGTCAGGATGCTGAGACTTAACCTTATAAGAGAAAGAAGTCAGCTAGAAAAAGCTGTACATAAGCTGGGCGATGCTTACGGGAAGCTCGATCAGCTAGACATAGCTCGGTCAAGCTCAGCCTAGCTCGTTCCAAGTTAAGTCAGCTCAACCAGCTGGACTACTAGCTCACTCAGCTGAGGCAGCTGGGAGTCAGCTCATCCCAGCTCGACGGACTGTTCGGGTTTCGGGCCGATGGTCCGGGTCTGGGTCAGTGGCGGGCCATGAGGTCCGGCCATGTGGTCCATGAGTCGTTGGGCTCTTGTGGACAGGCCGTGGGCTTGGGTATCAAGCCTGGGCTTGGGTTGTACGTGCCTATAAGGTCTGGAACCTTCCATTTCCGAACAGGTACGATCTGGACCGTTGATTGTAATCGATGCCCAAGATCTGTCCCAAAAGGTTGCTTCGAAGGGATGTGTCCCTTCACACATGACCTTTGGTTGCCTATATATAGGATGCACGACCAGAGATCAAGGCATTCAGTATTATTCAGTCTCATTCTGTCTGAGACAAAGGACACACGTCCTAAACAAAGGATCCCTCAATGAGAACCGAGGATCCAAGCCGGAAAAGGCTCGGTTGTGGTGGTTTAGTATCTCCGGCAAGGAGAACGGTTTAGGAGAGAGGAGGCCGTGTGGTTATGGATACCCAAGGCATAGAGAAAGGTCTGGAGAAGGACTCCAACCCCGTGGTTCAGTCAGATAGGGTCAGTGGGGTCACCACCAACTCTTCGGCTAAGACCATCGGACAGTCTGAACCGGTCTAGCCATGGGCGTTTGGATTGTGTCCTATTCTTCTTATTCTTTTCATCTATTTATTCTTCTACTCCTCCTGTACATTGGCGTGGCCTTGTTGATGTGTTGGGATTGGTAATAACCGTTGTTCTGGTTGAGTAATGCGGTCGCGGTCCATAACCGACGAGTTCGGACTACGCCATGATCTGACTGGCCTCAGGTGATCCGATTGGATAGGGGCGGTTCTGTTCTGTTCTGAATGGCTGCAACCCTACCCTGAACAGTCACAATGGTTCATGACTTGTGTAGGTTAAGGCGTGGTCCATTGGCCATAGGCCGGACACACGCACGGACCAGACAGTCCCTACGGACGGTTAGGTCGAATGGTTGGAACATCTGAATGGGTGCGAGTTGCCAAGGGTCATGAGTTGCCAAGAGGCACGTGTGTCCAAAGGGTACTAGTTCCCAAAAGGTGTGAGTTCCAAACGGTACCATTGGTTCAAGGCTTAGGCCGAACCAAGTGGACAGTCCGCGGCTGCATAGTCGAACGGACAGACGATTTGTTTAACCGGAGTGTTGTGTCGCAAGGTCTGATTCGTTGCAAGGCAATCCGTTTTGGTCTTGGGCCTTACTCTGTGGTATGGATCCAGGCTTTGGGTCGGATCAGGTAAGAAGGTCCGTGAGCCTTTGGGCTGGACTTATAACTGGCCGATCGCACCTAGATCTTAACCAAACGGTTAGACGAGACTATGGACGATCCAGCTATGGTTGGATGGTTCTAGCCGCAAAGGCTAAGTGGGATATCTTACAATCAACTTTGGGTTGGTGAGTAGGATAGGCGCCATATGCCTTATGTAGGGCGTAGACCCACATGATGGCAATGGAAGGCCGGTTATATCAGTACATGCTAAGTGGACGATGGCTTATCAAGTCTAGTGGTCGGATCATGTTTCATGACGATGGTTCGATGGCCAAACACTAGTATGGATATTCACGTTGCTGGAGTAAGAGTATTGATTTGATGCTTCTAGATGTCAACCTTGGTGTTGATAGCTTCGAGATTGGCTAAGTGTCATGACGAAGTGTGTGGCTAGTACTATGTGTCGTAGACCACAGATACTGAGCCTAAGTGTCATTGTTCAAGGAAGGCCGTGTAAGATCTGATCATGGCTGAGTATGGACGACCTGACCTCTGAATGATGGTTCAAGGTGTCGGTACTAACCTGATTAATGAATGCATCGGTTGGTATGAACAAGTCATATATGTTGTCTGGGTTAAGTCCCAACGCCGGTCAGGCCAGATGATGACTCATCAGTTCCAAGTCATGTGAGGATGGTTGGTTGATTGACTGAGTATCTCATGAGCTTTGTCAGTCCAGAATATGGACTTGGTACTATTGCCTATAAGGCAAAAGGATTTCGGATTGTGCTTGAGCCGAGATAGGCCAAATATATATCCTTATCCTTTCGAAGACTTCTCAAAGGTTACTTATGTCTGTGGGGATGGTTGGTTGAATGACTAAGTACCTAGGGGAGTTGTTTGATGCAGGAGTCAAGATAAGGACCTTAAGTAAGATGATTGAGTGATCGTGGTCCAGCTGTTAAGCAAGAGCAAATCAAGTCAATGGAGGACCGATGAGCTAATAAGCTCCATAGATGTGTGGCAAAGGTATGATCTAGCATTTACTTATGTAGATCTAGATAGAATTGTTTAGGGGAATGGAACCTCAGAATCGTATGTCTTGGTTTGGGTTTAGGATTGACCTTTAAGCTAATTGGTAGTTGAGTAAACTAGCCAAGGCTAAGGTGATTCAACCAGACAAGTGTTAGATTGGTTTTAGACCAATGGTAATTATAGAATAATCCGCTGCGTATCTGTTGAAAGGATCTATGCTATTAATGACTAGGGAAATCTTTAGCTAAGGTTTAAGTTAGCCCTCGCCTTTAGGCGATATTATATATAAGGGCAAAAATAAAGAGGTTCAAAAATTAAGAGGTTCGGCCAGGAAGTGGACCGAGCGACATAAGGCTTCGACCACGGCCTAGTCGGCCGGATCGGGGTGTTACAAGTTGGTATCAGAGCCAGGTTTATCCTGTTGAGGACAACCTCTATGATTATGCGTTCCATACCGAAATTATTTCCAAATCTATGATGACTATGAAACCTTAGTTGGGGTGAGCCAAGAAAGAGTGAGGTAAGCTAGGGTATTATGCTTGTGAATGTGGGAATTCTAAGATGAACCGGCTTAGCCAAGATACATTTTCCAAGGGCAAGAACCTAAAAACAGAAAGGTTGGTCGATCTATTATTTAGAAGTAATAGACGGGTTGGAAGGGATGGAAGCAATGCAAGACTTGTTTATGGATGACCTAAACAAGGGAAGTAACATGGACCAGAGAGTGGCTTAGGTTGAAATAAACGTGCAGCATTCTACTGAAGTTGAGTGTTATCCCTTGATGGTCGTTCATAATAAGTAAAGCATATTCAATATTAAAATCTGACTCAAGGGATACACTACATGACCAGTACACGAGTGGACTTCTGATCAGATGGATCAGTTAGGACTCGGTATAAGTTAAGGTAGGTTTCCATTGATCGAGTCAGATGGAATGAATCAATTCCAATCTGAATCCGTCCAAAGAAAGAATAGGAAACTCGGGTGTTCGTTCCAATCATTGGAAGAACATGATGTTAAGTATCTTAGTATGATGGGGATTGAGGTATATTATAGTTGCTGTTGTGAATGGTGTGAGCATTTGCAATAGTAAGACGCTTTGGAGAATGGTATGGGACGTTTTCCAAATGTGTGATCAAACCAAAATCCTACTCATCTAGGTAGTACCCACTGCAAGGAACGGGTGGCTTTGTTGGAGTCTAACTTGGCTGAAGAAGCTAAGCTTAAGGCTAAGCCACAGTCTGGCCCATCGGGCAAAACTAATGATAAAAAGAGAAAATGGGACTGGGTGGACGGAGGCAAGACCTCTGGTGGCCGACCTGCGTGTTCCAAATATGAACGGACCCATCCTGGTGAGTGCTGGAAGGCCAAGGGGGCTTGTGTTTGTTGTGGCAGCATGGACCATGGGGTTCAGAACTGTCCTCGACCGAACCCGTCTGGTAGAAGCGGCCAGATGACTTGTTTCCATTGTGGCCAGCAAGGACATTTCAAATCGGAGTGTCCCAAGCAGCAAGGAAGTCAGGGGAAGGGCCGTGGAGACACAGGCAAGGCGTCCCAAGGCAAACCAACCACAACACCGAGGGTGTATGAACTGTCACGAGACGACGGAGCTTCCGGATCTTTTGATTCGATCTCTGGCAATCTCTAATTTATCTTTTTACATTCAAGTAGTAATGCTTGGTCTGGAACCTAGAATGTGGTCTAGGGGATTCTGATGGGGGTCTCTGATAGGAACCATCACGGTCGGTGGGGTAAAAACCCACGTACTTTCCGACGCAGGGCTACACATAGGTTTTGTGAGTCCGGGACTGGTCGGAAAGGGTTTGTTCTGTCTGGATGCAGGTGATAATTTTGGGATAGTGCGGGCAGCCAGTGGGCAAGCCATGAACTCACTAGGTCTCATGTCGAATATCTCAGTACAGATCCAGGGAAAGGTCTTCCCTGTGAATCTGGTCGGTGTCCACCTAAAGAATCAAGAGTGATCTTAGGTATGGACTGATTGGGAAAGTACCGAGCCACTCTCGATTGCCATAAGGGTCGTGTGCAATTGGAGAATGGACTTCACCCGGTAGAGTACCAAGGTCTGTGTCAAGCTCAAGAGAAAGTAGTGGTTTCAGCAGTTCGAGCGATTTGGATTCTGGAACAGGGTTGTCAGTCATTCTTGGCTACAATTACAACAACAGAGCCTGACAGTTCTGGTTTTCTGCTAGACCCATGTGAGGATTCGTTGGTGTCCGAGTTCCAGGATGTGTTTCAGGGGCTACGGGGTGTCCCCCCTGATAGGTCCGATCCCTTTCTGATTGAACTGGAACCTGGAACAACAGCTCCGCTGTCCTAGAGTCCATTTCTTTGGCTCCGGCCCGGATGGCTGTCACGCCCCCAATCCTGGAAAGGATTGTCGGGACAGCCATGGTTCGAGGAAACGTACCAGCCAGTCTTAGGACATCAAGGCAAGCGTTCCATGGTCAAGAAAGAAGGTTAAGGACATAAGGAATTAGACTTAACTTTATAAGAGCTAAGAGACGGCTAGGACGAGTAAGATGGTAACTGGGGAGGAAGTAGACGAGTAGCTCGGCCAGCTCAACGAAGCTAGGTTTAGGTCACTCCAGCTCAGCCACTACTAAGTCAGCTCCACTAGTTGGACTACTAGCTCACTCAGATGAGGCAGCTGGGAGTCAGCTCATCTCAGCTAGACGGACTGTTCGGGTTTAAGGCCGATGGTCCGGGTCCGGTCAGTGGCGGGCTGTGAGGTCCGGCATGAGGCCATGGGCTGTTGGGTCTTTGGACAAGGCCGTGGGCTAAGTCCAGGAGGCCTGGGGCGTGGGTTGGGCTTGTGACCGACCCCAAACCCAATCAGAAAGGGCGAAGGGATGCAAGTGGCCGAAAGGGGACAACCCTTGGCCGATGGTGCCCATTCGCTAGCAAGTCGTGCCTGTTCGTGGGGCAAGACTTACCCCCTCGTTTTCTATAATATGGGGCTCTCCTGTTGATTTCATTATCCAATTCCAGAGTAAAATTCTCATAGAAAAAAACGTAGTAGAGAGAGAGAGAGAGAGAGTCGCGGCCAAGAGATCGGCCAGAAAAGGGCCGGTCGTGGTGGTTTAGTATCTCCGGCAAGGAGAACGGTTTAGGGAGAGAGAAGGCCGTGTGTTATGAATACCCAACGCATATAGAAAGGTCTGGAGAAGGACTCCAAAGCCGTGGTTCAATCCAACAGGGCAGTGGGGTAACCACCGACTCATTGGCTAAGACCATCGGACAGTCCGAACCGGTCTAGCCATGGGCGTTTGGATTGTGTCCCATTCTTCTTATTCTTTTCATCTAGTTCTTCTTCTACTCCTTCTGTACATTGGCGTGCCCTTTTTGATGTGTTGGGATTGGTTATAACTGTGGTTCTGGTTGAGTAATGCGGTCGAGGTCCATAACCGTCGAGTTAGGCGCGCGCATGGTCTAAACTGGCCTCAGGTGATCCGATTGGATAGGGGCGGTTCTGTTCTGTTCTGAACGGTTGCAACCCTTCCCTGAACAGTCACAATGGTTCATGACTTGTGTAGGTTAAGGCGTGGTCCTTTGGCCATAGGCCGGACACACGCACGGACCAGACAGTCCATACGGACGGTTAGGTCGAACGGTTGGAGCATCTGAACGGGTGCGAGATGCCAAGGGTCATGAGTTGTCAAGAGGCACGAGTGTCCAAAGGGTACTATTCCCAAAGGGTGAGAGTTCCAAACGGTGCCATTGGTTCAAGGCTTAGGCCGAACCAAGTGGACAGTCCGCGGCTGCATAGTCGAACGGAACGGACGGTTAGTTTAAACGGAGAGTGTTGTGTCGCAAGGTCTGATTGGTTGCAAGGCAATCCGGTTTGGTCTTGGGCCTTACTCTGTGGTATGGATCCAGGCTTTGGGTCGGATCAGGTAAGAAGGTCCGTGAGCCTTTGGCCAGACTTATAACTGGTCGATCGCACCTAGATCTTAACAAGACGGTTAGACGGGACTATGACGATCCGGCTATGGTTGGATGGTTCTGGCCGCAAGGCTAAATGGGATATCTTACAATCAACTTTGGTTTGGTGAGTAGGATAGCCCCATATGTCATATGTAGGGAGTAGACCTACATGATGGCAATGGAAGGCCGGTTATATCCGTACATGCTAAGTGGATGATGGCTTATCAAGTCTAGTGGTCGGATCATGTTTCATGACGATGGTTCGATGGCCGAACACTAGTATGGATAGTCACGTTGCTGGAGTAAGAGTATTGATGTGATGCTTCTAGATATCAACCTTGGTGTTGATAGCTTCGAGATTGGCTAAGAGTCATGACGAAGTGTGTGGCTAGTATTATGTGTCGTAGACCATAGATACTGAGCCTAAGTGTGATTGTTCAAGGAAGGCCATGTAAGATCTGATTATGGTTGAGTATGGACGACCTGACCTCTGGATGATGGTCTAAGTGTCGGTACTAACCTGATTAATGAATGCATCGGTGTATGAACAAGTCATATCTGTGTCTGGGTTAAGTCCCAAGGCCGGTCAGACAAGATGATGACTCATCAGTTCCAAGCCATGTGAGGATGGTTGGTTGATTGACTTAGGAACTCATGTAGCTTTGTCAGTCCAGAAGATGGACTTTGGTACTATTGCCTATAAGGCAAAAGGATTTCGGATTGTGCTTGAGCCGAGATAGGCCAAATACATATCCTTATCCTTTCGAAGACTTCTCAGAGGTTACTTATGTCTGTGGGATGGTTGGTTGAATGACTAAGTACCTAGGGGAGCTGTTTGATGCATGAGTAATATAAGGACCTTAAGTAAGATCATTGGGTGATCATGGTCCAGCTGTTAAGCAAGAGCGATTCGAGTCGTCAATGGAGGACCGATAAGCTAATAAGCTCCATAGATGTGGCAAAGGTATGATCTAGCATTTACTTATGTAGATCTAGATAGAATGGTTAGGGGAATGGAACCTCAGAATCGTATGGCTTGGTATGGGTTAGGATTGACCTTTAAGCTAATTGGTAGTTGAGTGTAAACTGACCAAGGCTAAGGTGCTTCGACCAGACAAGTGTTAGATTGGTTTTAGACCAATGGTTAATTAGAGAATAATCCGCCGCTGCCGTATCTGTTGAAAGGATCTAGGCTATTAATGACTAGGGAATAAGGACCTTAAGTAAGATCATTGGGTGATCATGGTCCAGCTGTTAAGCAAGAGCGATTCGAGTCAATGGAGGACCGATGAGCTAATAAGCTCCATAGATGTGGCAAAGGTATGATCTAGCATTTACTTATGTAGATCTAGATAGAATGGTTTAGGGGAATGGAACCTCAGAATCGTATGGCTTGGTATGGGTTTAGGATTGACCTTTAAGCTAATTGGTAGTTGAGTAAACTGACCAAGGCTAAGGTGCTTCGACCAGACAAGTGTTAGATTGGTTTTAGACCAATGGTTAATTAGAGAATAATCCGCTGCGTATCTTGAAAGGATCTAGGCTATTAATGACTAGGGAAGTCTATAGCTAAGATCTAAGTTAGCCCTCGCCTTAGGCGATATTATAAATAAAGGGCAAAAATTAAGAGGTTCGGCCAGGAAGTGGACCGAGCGACGTGAGGCATCGACCGCGGCCTAGGCGGCCGGGATTGGGTCTTACAATGGCAGAGCCAAGTTGACCATGTCCGAGAGAGAGAATGATCAAGTCCAGTAATGGATGAGGATCAGGCCACGACCTATTAAGAGATGGACCTATGGTCAGGGTGAAACGGTCGAGTCCCTGAGTGGACCAGGACCGAATACGATCACGTCCATAAATGGACCAGGATTGAATTATGACAGAGTCCAGTAAGGACAGAAGTCAAGTTTGAGGGGTTTTAGTCTGGAGGGACTAAGATCGACAATGTGGCCAAGCCTGAAAAAGTTGTGGCTGGTTAAGGGGATATCCAGTACGTGTGGGCTGAGGTCATGAACCTTATTGTCCATGAAGACAAAAGAACCATAACAATCTGTTAGGACTCGTTGTAGACGAGCAGCCTAAGATTGGAACAAGGTCGTGAGGACTTGACTTGTACATCGAGTGGTGTGGGGATTGGCCAAATCTACTAGGCTCGAGTATGCAGCATGTTCCTAGGGACTGGTTATGACCTAGTCATGGACTACGATCAGCGAAAGAATAAAGTCTAAAGAAGACGATATTCAAAAGAAAGACACAGACTTGTTGGATACAGGATCGCAACCTGGAGAGTTCGGTCAGTGACACAAAGAATGTCTTGGATGGATTTACAAGTATCACTTGAATGGATGCTTGATGGGACTCTTGACTGTGGTCGAATTAGACAAGTAAGGGTCCATCAGCAAAACCAAAAAGGACCACTTGATGATTTTTGTGGTTAAATACTCATTAAGTGGGGGAGACCTGTACAACGATGGTCAAAGGAACTTGATCATCGAAGTGGTCAATTGGTGGATCTGAATCAAGCTTGTTCTATTCCCTGATCAAGACTAGTATTAGTCGGTTGGAATATTTTGTCTTGGGACAAGATATAATCACCACCGGATTCGAGGACGAATCCATTTCAAGTGGGGTAGACTTGTAACATCCGCGATCCTGGATAAGGACCGTCGGGACGGCCATGGTTCGAGGAAACGAACCAGCCGGTCTTAGGACCTTAAGGCAAGCGTTCCATGGCCAAGATAGAAGGTTAAGGACGTCAGGATGCTGAAACTTAACCTTATAAGAGAAAGAAGTCAGCTAGAACAAGCTGTACATAAGCTGGGCGATGCTTACGGGAAGCTCGATCAGCTAGACATAGCTCGGTCAAGCTCAGCCTAGCTCGTTCGAAGTTAAGTCAGCTCAACCCGCTGGACTACTAGCTCACTCAGCTGAGGCAGCTGGGAGTCAGCTCATCTCAGCTCGACGGACTGTTTGAGTTTCGGGCCGATGGTCCGGGTCTGGGTCAGTGGCGGGTCATGAGGTCCGGCCATGTGGTCCATGAGTCGTTGGGCTCTTGTGGACAGGCCGTGGGCTTGGGTATCAAGTCTGCGCTTGGGTTGTACGTGCCTATAAGGTCTGGAACCTTCCATTTCCGAACAGGTACGATCTGGACCGTTGATTGTAATCGATCCCCAAGATCTGTCCCAAAAGGATGCTTCGAAGGGATGTGTCCCTTCACACATGACCTTTGGTTGCCTATATATAGGATGCACGACCAGAGATCAAGGAATTCAGTATTATTCAGTCTCATTCTGTCTCAGACAAAGGACACACGTCCTAAACAAATGGATCCCCCAATGAGAACCGAGGATCCAAGCCGGAAAAGGCTCGGTTGTGGTGGTTTAGTATCTCCGGCAAGGAGGACGGTTTAGGAGAGAGGAGGCCGTGTGGTTATGGATACCCAAGGCATAGAGAAAGGTCTGGAGAAGGACTCCAACCCCGTGGTTCAGTCAGATAGGGTCAGTGGGGTAACCACCGACTCATCGGCTAAGACCATCAGACAGTCTGAACCGGTCTAGCCATGGGCGTTTGGATTGTGTCCTATTCTTCTTATTCTTTTCATCTATTTCTTCTTCTACTCCTCCTGTACATTGGCGTGGCCTTGTTGATGTGTTGGGATTGGTTATAACCGTGGTTCTGGTTGAGTAATGCGGTCGCGGTCCATAACCAACGAGTTAGGCGCGCGCATGATCTGACTGGCCTTAGGTGATCCGATTGGATAGGGGCGGTTCTGTTCTGTTCTGAACGGCTGCAACCCTACCCTGAACAGTCACAATGGTTCATGACTTGTGTAGGTTAAGGCGTGGTCTTTTGGCCATAGGCCGGACACACACACGGACCAGACAGTCCCTACGGACGGTTAGGTCGAATGGTTGGAACATCTGAATGGGTGCGAGTTGCCAAGGGTCATGAGTTGCCAAGAGGCACGTGTGTCCAAAGGGTACTAGTTCCCAAAAGGTGTGAGTTCCAAACGGTACCATTGGTTCAAGGCTTAGGCCGAACCAATTGGACAGTCCGCGGCTGCATAGTCGAACGAACAGACGGTTAGTTTAACTGGAGTCTTGTGTCGCAAGGTCTGATTGGCTGCAAGGCAATCCGTTTTGGTCTTGGGCCTTACTCTGTGGTATGGATTCAGGCTTTGGGTCGGATCAGGTAAGAAGGTCCGTGAGCCTTTGGGCCGGACTTATAACTGGCCGATCGCACCTAGATCTTAACCAAACGGTTAGACGAGACTATGGACGATCCAGCTATGGTTGGATGGTTCTACCCGCAAAGGCTAAGTGGGGTATCTTACAATCAACTTTGGGTTGGTGAGTAGGATAGGCGCCATATGCCTTATGTAGGGCGTAGACCCACATGATGGCAATGGAAGGCCGGTTATTTCAGTACATGCTAAGTGGACGATGGCTCATCAAGTCTAGTGGTCGGATCATGTTTCATGACGATGGTTTGATGGCCGAACACTAGTATGGATATTCACGTTGCTGGAGTAAGAGTATTGATTTGATGCTTCTAGATATCAACCTTGGTGTTGATAGCTTCGAGATTGGCTAAGTGTCATGACGAAGTGTGTGGCTAGTACTATGTGTCGTAGACCATAGATACTGAGCCTCAGTGTGATTGTTCAAGGAAGGCTGTGTAAGATCTGATCATGGTTGAGTATGGACGACCTGACCTCTGAATGATGGTTCAAGGTGTCGGTACTAACCTGATTAATGAATGCATCGGTTGGTATGAACAAGTCATATATGTTGTCTGGGTTAAGTCCCAAGGCCGGTCAGGCCAGATGATGACTCATCAGTTCCAAGTCATGTGAGGATGGTTGGTTGATTGACTTAGGATCTCATGAGATTTATCAGCCCAGAAGATGGACTTGGTACTATTGCCTATAAGGCAAAAGGATTTCGGATTGTGCTCGAGCCGAGATAGGCCAAATACATATCCTTATCCTTTCGAAGACTTCTCAAAGGTTACTTATGTCTGTGGGGATGGTTGGTTGAATGACTAAGTACCTAGGGGAGTTGTTTGATGCAGGAGTCAAGATAAGGACCTTAAGTAAGATCATTGAGTGATCGTGGTCCAGCTGTTAAGCAAGAGCAATTCAAGTCAATGGAGGACCGATGAGCTAATAAGCTCCATAGATGTGGCAAAGGTATGATCTAGCATTTACTTATGTAGATCTAGATAGAATGGTTTAGGGGAATGGAACCTCAGAATCGTATGGCTTGGTTTGGGTTTAGGATTGACCTTTAAGCTAATTGGTAGTTGAGTAAACTGGCCAAGGCTAAGGTGATTCGACCAGACAAGTGTTAGATTGGTTTTAGACCAATGGTTAATTAGAGAATAATCCGCTGCATATCTGTTGAAAGGATCTATGCTATTAATGACTAGGGAAGTCTTTAGCTAAGTTTTAAGTTAGCCCTCGCCTTTAGGCGATATTATAAATAAAGGGCAAAAATTAAGAGGTTCGGCCAGGAAGTGGACCGAGCGACGTAAGGCTTCGACCACGGCCTTGTCGCCGGATCGGGGTGTTACAGTGTGTGTCCGTGTGTGTCCGTCAGCACACACAAGACGTATGTGGCTGTCCATCAGTACACATATCAGCACGTTAGTCCTTGGACTCAGCACGCTGACCCTTCCCGTGGACTGTTTGGGTGATTTTGGCCCACGTGGGCTGTCTGTTAAGTACACACAGGACGTCTGTGGGTGACCGTCAGCACACACAGGATGTCCGTGTGTGTCCGTCAGCACACACAGGACGTCCGTGGCTGTCCGTGTGTGTCCATCAGCACACACAGGACGTCTTTGGCTGTCCATCAGTACACATATCTGCATGTTGGTCCTTGGAATCAGCACGCTGACCCTTCCTGTGGACTGTTCGGGTGATTTTTGCCCACGTGGGCTGTCTGTCCAGTACACACAGGACGTCCGTGGGTGTCCGCCAGCACACAAAGGACGTCTGTGGCTGTCTGTTTGTGTCCGTGTGTGTCCGTCTGTGTCCGTTAGCACACAAAGGACGTCTGTGGCGACCAAGTGAGACGGACGCTCGGTCGCTACGTAGCGACCGAGCGGGACGAGCGCTCGGTCGCTACGTAGCGACCAAGCTTTGGTTCGAGCTCGGTCGCTACGTAGCGACTGAACGGGACGAACGCTCGGTCGCTACGTAGCGACCAAGCTTTGGCTCGAGCTTGGTCGCTATGTAGCGACCGAGTGGGTCGAACGTTCGGTCGCTATGCAGCGGCCGATATCGGCCCGGACTTGGTTGCTACGTAGCAACCGGACGGCATGTATGCGCAGTTATTACGCAACGACCGAGCCTGGTTTGTTTGGTTTGAATCTTCAAGGATACTTCTTCGTAAAAACTTCGTACTGGTTATATTTTACGAAAGTTGTATCCTTCTTTTACTATCTCTTTCGGAAATATGATCTCCGAGGATTTTCGGGTGGTAATTCCGTCTTAACCGTTTTTAACCCCAACAATGCCTTTCCCATGAATCGCCCCAATCCAAAACACATGCCCTCAGCATATCCTCTAGTGTCCTGATCGTGCCTTCTGATTGCCCATCAGTTTGTGGGTGATAGGCTGTGCTCATGTTCACCCTCGTCCCTAAGGCCTTTGGAAAGCCTTCCAGAATCGTGAAGTAAACCTCGGATCCCTATCCGACACAATGCTAGACGGAATCCCATGTAGCCGTACGATCTCGTCCAGAAATTTGACCACGATCTGATCAACTCCATCTGATTTCCTCAAGGGCGGGAAGTGTGCGGATTTGGTGAGTCTATCTATCTAGTAACCGGCCAACCCTAGGAAGCTTCTGACTTCCGTTGCACTCTTAGGTTGTGGCCAGGCTTGGATAGCCTGTATCTTTTCTGGATCTACTGACACTCCTTGATCTGACACAATATGCCCAAGGAAACCAATGCTCTTGTGCCAGAAGCTGCACTTGCTCAACTTCGCAAAGAGTTTCTGTTCTCTCAACCATTCCAACACCGCCCTCAGATGCCTCTCATGGTCCTCTTTGCTTCTGGAGTATACAAGTATGTCATCTATGAAGATGATTACAAATTCATCCAGAAAGTCTCGGAAGATACCATTCATCATCTTCATGAACACAGCTGGGGCATTGGTTAGACCAAATGGCATGACCACAAACTCGTAGTGACCATACCAGGTCCGGAATGTCGTCTTCCTTATATCAATGGGCTCTATTGGGATTTGGTGATACCCTGAGGCCAAATCAATCTTGGAAAACCACTTGGCTCCCTTGAGTTGATCCAACAACTCATCAATCCTGGGCAACGGGTACTTGTTCTTCACAGTCACCCTGTTCAACCCTCGGTAATCAATGCACAGCCTGAAAGTACCATCCTTTTTCTTCACAAACAGGACTGGTGCTCCCCAAGGCGAGACACTTGGGCGTATGAACCCCTTGTCCAACAACTCTTCCAGTTGTTTCTTTAGCTCGGCCATTTCAGCAGGAGCCATTCGATAGGGACTTTTAGACAATGAGGCCGTCCCTGGTTCCAGTTCTATTAAGAATGGATCTGCCCTATCAGGGGGAATGCCCTGTACCGTCTGAAACACATCCTCGAACTCACTGACCAGCGGTATCCCTTCTGGGTCACCACCCCCCACGACCTCCTTAGTGGTGATTGTGGCCAAGTAAGCCTCACAACCTTTCTCAAGCATCCGTTCTGCTTGGACTGCTGATACCACTAAGAAACTTGAGGCCGGCTTAATACCTTGGAACCTGATCGGTGGTCCACACCCACTCTGGAACTGCACCCTTCCCCGGTGACAATCCAAGGTGGCCCGATTCTTTCCAAGCCAGTCCATACCCAATATCACCTCGTGATTTTTAAGGGGGACCACCACCAGATCCACAGGCATTACCCTGTCCTGGATCATCACTGGGACGTCCCTAACCAGTCCCAAGGAATGCATCGCTTGGCCACCGGCTGCATATACTATGCACGGATCATCCCTCGTCCCAATTTGGAACAAACCCTTTCCGATCAACCCTGGACTCACAAAACTATGTGTAGCTCCAGTGTCGAACAGAACGTGTGTTTCCACACCACCAATACTTAGGGTCCCTACAAAGACTCAATCTAAGTATCTAATCCGTTCTAGGTTCCGTACCATGCAATTCTACCAAATGGAAAAAGAATAAGCCTAGAATCATTACCAGTGATCGACTTGAATGGTTTAGTCTCGTCCTCATCCTTGGACAGCTCGTAAACCCTTGGGTTAGAGGTCTGGCCCCGGCTCTGGCTTGGTTTGCTTGCCTCACTGTGGCCCTTCTCTTGTTCCGCTTGGAGCTTTGGGCATTCCCGTTTGAAATGTCCTACCTTTCCACAATGGTGACATCCCCTGGTATCACCCCCACTTGAGCCCTGCCTGCGGCCTTGTTTCGGCCCTGGACAGTCCCGAGCGGCATGATCCATCTTGCCACACCGAGTACAAGCTCCCATAGCCTTCCAGCATTCGCCTCCATGACGCCTTCCGCACTTGGAACACTCTGGCCTACCACTTGAGGTTTTACCCTCCTCGGCCGTGTCCCTCTTCCTCTTCCGGTCACTCCCGGAACCACCAGTGGACATGTGGCTCCTAGACCTTTGCTTAGCCTCCTCGGCCAGGTTGGTTTCTACCATAGCCATTCTCTCTACGAGCTCAGACACTGTCTGAAAGTGTCCAACCGAGCAGTAGGTTCGAAGTTCGACCCTTAGGCCTCGGACAAACCTACGTATTTGCACTGTCTCCTCTTCCAGCTCTTTACCTACGTAACGTCTGAGCCGGTTGAACTTCTTCTCATACTCACGTACTATCATGCGTCCCTGGGACAAATCCAGGAACTGAGACTCCAGGCGGTCCCACGCTTCAGCTGGAAAGTACTTGTGGTTGAACTCAACCTCAAAGTCTGAAAAACGCTCAATAGTCCCATTTGTGCGTTTGTCCAATGCCAACCACCAGTTGTGTGCGTCACCTTCCAGGAAGTGAACTGCAATGTCTTTCTTGTACTCCTCCGGACAATGAGTTGAACTGAAGTTTCGAGCTAACCTGCTCCTCCACTCGTCTGCCTCAATGGGATCGGAACTACCAGCAAACTGCCTCGTACCCAGCTTGGAGATGTGAGCTAGCAAGCTCAAGTAATCCACTCTCCTAACTGGACGAACAGGCGGATCGATCTCCATCACATCAGCCTCAACTGT
This sequence comes from Brassica rapa, assembly GCF_000309985.2. Classification (NCBI taxonomy): domain Eukaryota; kingdom Viridiplantae; phylum Streptophyta; class Magnoliopsida; order Brassicales; family Brassicaceae; genus Brassica; species Brassica rapa. The sequence continues at coordinate 33,982 of NW_022610718.1, forward strand.
AGCTCGATCCTCAACTGTCCTTGCAGCTGTCCGAGCTACCTGTGCGGCTGCTCGAGCTAAACCAGCCGCGGTCCCAGTTGTCTGAGCTGCCCTTTGAGTAGCCTGAGCTGTGGCCTGCGCTGGTGTGACCTGGCCCACAGAAGGATTCACCAATGGGGTGAATGCTTGAGTGAAAGCCAATATCTGAGTGCCCATGGCGTTAACCACATCCAACACCTCGCGCATGGATGGCTCGGCCGCCTCCAAGGCACCCGTTCCCCGACTGGTCTGGTCTCCTGCATGGGAGGATTCACCTTCCTCCTCACGTCCCAATTCCTGCTGATCGCCCAGGTTATCTACCTGAACCTCCATAGGCAAGGTTGACGCCACAGCCTCCCCTGTCTCATTGGTTACCAGTCCCGCTTGGGTAGGCAACACTCGGGCAGGCAGCACTTGGGTAGGATTGATCCCGCCTTCCCCAACTGGTCCAGATGCACCAGCCGCCTCTTAAGCCCAACCATGAACCGCGGCCTTAACATCCGTTCTTATACAATGATTCCGGTCTTTTAAGGTCCTTTAGGTGTTAAGTTCAAGTTCCTTTAGGTGAGGTTCGAGTATAACATTCAAGACAAACAAACATAAGGGGCAAACAGATTGTATATATATAACATAATGAGATCCATACATCATTCATAAGTTCATCTACTAGTTTACACACTTAGTCTATCATAAGTTCACAAGTTGCACAATAGGCTATCAATACTACACGCTTATCAACAAGGACCCATTCACCACACATCTTCCCATGGCCTGAGACTTCACGGTACCTTTCCTTTACCACGGTCCAAGTCTGGTCCTGAAACCACATAAATCACATCATGAACACATATGGCCGATATCTAAGCAACAAGTCTAGAATGGCATGGTTTGGCCCTTAAGAACTAGGATCTGTCCAATTTGGACATACACAGATAAATTCCCAAAAACTAAATAAAATGCATGACAATTCATGATAATTCCCAACTAAGAGATTCCCATAGTCAGATCTCAACGGAACCGACCCGGAATGTGATATCCGACCATTGATCAGTCCGGCCAATGCCTAGGACTTTATCCCTGGACCGGCCATGGCCTTGGTCCAGTGTTCCCTGTCTGAATCAATCCAATAACATCACAACACACTATAGAACAGGCGATCCAGAAGAAGTAAAGAGAATGGATGCATCTGCCAAGAGAACCGGCCGCAAGGCCGCACGGATCATCCGCAGGCCCGGGGCCGTTCCTTGCAGTCTACACCACTAACCTTAGGCGTTCTCTCCCCTGGAGGCAAGTCCTTCTCCTTCTCCTTCTCCTTGTCTTTTTGTCTGGTATCCATCTTCACGGCCTGGCCTTCCCACGCTCAGAACACGCCGGCAAGCCAACACCACCACACACGGTTCTCTTCTCTAACCGCCGGTCTCTCTCTTTCTTTCTTTTTGTTATGAGTTTGGCAGAGATTTGCCTAAGAAATTTCGTGCCATTTTCTGTGCCAGGGACTCTCTATTTATAGAGAAAGCCAGCCCCAACTGCCCTGGAGAAATCGACCAAGCAGTTAAAGAGAAAGGGCACAAAACTGCCCCTTTGCACCTTTTTGGGAGTAACCGCCCAACTGCTCTTCCTTTCCTTTGGGCTGTTCGAAAATCAGGCCCATAACCTTGTCCAGATTCCCTTGCCCATGGCCAAGACCCCACGGACCCTGGGTGGTTCAGGCCAAGCCGGCCCGGACCATAACACTTCACCGAGCTGAGTTGAGCTGGCCACTAGCTGGCCTCAGCTGAGTGAGCTAACCTATCAGCTCCAATGAGCTACCAAGGACCGTATGAGCTGGTTTCACACTGTCCCCAGCTGGTTGAGCTTGTACCCGACCTTATCCAGCTGCTAGATTACTCGGCCAAGTCTCCTAAGCTTTCTTCCATCCATCCTGGTTAAGGCTCAGCTTCCTGATACCCTTAACCTTCTTATTTGAGCCATGATACGCTTGTCCTTAGGCCAAATGACCTGTCTGGTGCGTCTCCTCGCACCATGGCTCGTCCCAACAATCCTACCTAGGATCGGGGATGCTACATCCCTAGTCATTAATAGCCTAGATCCTTTCAACAGATACGCAGCGGATTATTCTGTAGTTAACCATTGGTCTAAAACCAATCTAACACTTGTCTGGTCGAATCACCTTAGCCTTGGTCAGTTTACTCAACTACCAATTAGCTTAAAGGTCAATCCTAAACCCAAACCAAGCCATACAATTCTGAGGTTCCATTCCCCTAAACCATTCTATCTAGATCTACATAAGTAAATGCTAGATCATACCTTTGCCACATCTACGGAGCTTATTAGCTCATCGGTCCTCCATTGACTCGAATTGCTCTTGCTTGACAGCTGGAACACGATCACTCAATGATCTTAGTTAAGGTCCTTATCTTGATTCCTGCATCAAACAACTCCCCTAGGTACTTAGTCATTCAACCAACCATCCCCACAGACATAAGTAACCTTTGAGAAGTCTTTGAAAGGATAAGGGTTTGCATCTGGCCTTTCTCGGCTCATGCACACTCAAACATCCCCTTGCCATATAGGAAATAGTACCCAATCCATATTCTGGACTGACAAATCTCATTAGATCCTAAGTCAATCAACCAACCATCCTCACATGACTTGGAACTGATGAGTCATCATCTGGCCAGACCGGCTTTGGGACTTAACCCAAACAACATATATGATTTGTTCATACAAACGATGCATTCCTTAATCAGATTAGTTCCGACACCTTGAACCATCATTCAGAGGTCAGGTCGTCCATACTCAACCATGATCAGATCTTACACGGCCTTCCTTGAACAATCACACTTAGGCTCAGTATCTATGGTCTACGACACATAGTACTAGCCATACACTTCGTCATGACTCTTAGCCAATCTCGAAGCTATCAACACCAAGGTTGATATCTAGAAGCATCACATCAATACTCTTACTCCAGCAACGTGACTATCCATACTAGTGCTCGGCCATTGAACCATCGTCATGAAACATGATCCGACCACCAGACTTGATAAGCCATCTTCTACTTAGCAGGTACTGATATAACCGGCCTTCCATTGCCATCATGTGGGTCTACGCCCTACATAATGCATATGGCGCCTATCCTACTCACCAACCCAAGGTTTATTGTAAGATATCCCACTTAGCCTTTGCGGCTAAAGCCATCCAACCATAGCCGGATCGTCCATAGTCCCGTCTAACCGTCTGGTTAAGATCTAGGTGCGATCGACCAGTTATAAGTCTGGCCCAAAGGCTCACGGACCTTCTTACCTGATCCGACGCAAATCCTGGATCCATACCGGAGAGTAAGGCCCAAGACCAAACCGGATTGCCTTGGAACCAATCAGACCTTGCGACACAACACTCCGGTTAAACTAACCGTCCGTCCGTTCGACTATGCAGCCGCGGACTGTCCACTTGGTTCGGCCTAAGCCTTGAACCAATGGCACCGTTTGGAACTCACACCCTTTGGGAACTAGTACCCTTTGGACACTCGGGCCTCTTGGCAACTCATGACCCTTGGCATCTCGCACCCATTCAGATGCTCCAACCGTTCGACCTAACCGTCCGTATGGACTGTCTGGTCCGTGCGTGTGTCCGGCCTATGGTCAAAGGACGACGCCTTAACCTACACAAGTCATGAACCATTGTGACTGTTCATGGAAGGGTTGCAACCGTTATGAACAGAACAGAACAGAACCACCCCTATCCAATCGGATCACCTGAGGCCGGTTTAGACCATGTGCGCGCCTAACTCGACGGTTATGGACCGCGACTTCATTACTCAACCAGAACCACGGTTATAACCAATCCCAACACATCAACAAGGCCACGCTAATGTACAGAAGGAGTAGAAGAAGAATTGGATGAAAAGAATAAGAAGAATAGGACACAATCCGAACGCCCATGGCTAGACCGGTTCAGACTGTCCGATTGTCTTAGCCGATGAGTTGGTGGTTACCTCACTGACCTATCAGACTGAACCATCGCTTTCGAGTCCTTCTCCAGACCCTTCTCTACGCCTTGGGTATTCATAACACACGGCCTCCTCTCTCCTAAACCGTTCTCCTTGCCGGAGATACAAAACCACCACGACCGGCCCTTTTCCGGCCGATCTCTTGGCCAGAACTCTCTCTCTCTCTCTCTACGTTTTTCCATGTGTTATTTACTCTGGAATTGGATAATGAAATCGACCAGAGAGCCCCCATATTTATAGAAAACGAGGGAGTAAGTCTTGCCCCACAAACAGGCATCTCTTGCTAGCGAATGGGCACCATCGGCCAAGGGTTGTCCCCTTTCGGCCACTTGCATCCCTTCGCCCTTTCTGATTGGGTTTGGGGTCGGTCATAAGCCCAACCCACGCCCCAAGCCTCCTGGACTTAGCCCACGGCCTTGCCCAAAGACCCAACAGCCCATGGCCTCATGGCCGGACCTCACAGCCCGCCACTGACCCGGACCCGGACCATCGGCCTAAAGCCCGAACAGTCCGTCTAGCTGAGGTGAGCTGACTCTCAGCTGCCTCAGCTAGGTGAGCTAGTAGTCCAGCTAGTGGAGCTGACTTAGTAGGGACTGAGGTGGAGTGAACTAAAACTAGCCTCATTGAGCTGGCCGAGCTACTCGTCCACTTCGTCCAGTTACCGTCTTACTCGTCCTAGCTGTCTCTTAACTTATATAAGGTTAAGTATAAGTTTCCTTATGTCCTTAACCTTCTTTCTCGACCATGGAATGCTTGCCTTGATGTCCTAAGACTGGCTTGTACGTTTCCTCGAACCATGGCCGTCCCGACAATCCTTTCCAGGATTGGGGGCGTGACAAGTCTCCCCCATTTGTAATGGATTCGTCCTCAAATCCGGTGATGATTATACCTTGTCCCAAGACAAAATATTCCAAACAAACTTATTCTAGTCTTGATCAGAGAATAGAACAAGCATGATTAAAACCACCGAATCACCACTTCGTTGATCAGTTTTCCTTTGACCATCGTTGTACAAGTCTCCCCCACTTGATAAGGATTTAACCACAAAAATCCTATCAAGTGGTCCTTTCTCGTTTCGTTGATGGCACCCTTACTTGTCTACTTTGACCACAGTCAAGGGTCCATCAAGCACCCATTCAAGTGATACTTGAAAATCCATCTAAAGACATTCCTTGTGTCACTGGCCGAAATCTCCAGGTTGCGGTCCTAGTATTCAACAAGTCTATGTCTTTCCTTTGGATAGCATCTTCTTCAGATTTTATTCTTTCTCTGATCATAGTCCAAGACTAGATCATAATCAGTCCCTAGGAACATGCTGCATACTCGAGCCTTAGTAGATTTGGCCAATCCCCACACCACTCGATGTACCAGTCAAGTCCTCACGAACTTGTTCTAATCTTTAGGCTGCTCGTCCTACAACGAGTCCTAACAGATTATTATGGTTCTTTTGTCCTTCATGGACAATAAGGCTCATGACCTCAGCCACAACGTACTGGATCATCCCCTTAACCGGCCACAACCTTTTCAGGCTTGGCCACATTGCGATCTTAGTCCCTACAGACTAAAAACACCTCAGACTTGACTTCTATCCTTCACTGGACTTTGTCATAATTCGATCCTGGTCCTTCCTTGGACTCGATCGTACTCTGGTCCTGGTCCACTCAGGGACTCGACCGTTTCACCCCGACCATAGGTCCATCTCCGAATAGGTCGTGGGCTGATCCTCGTCCTTTTTTTTTTGGACTTGATCATTCTCAACCTTAGGTCAACTTCGGCTCTGCCATCTCAGCCAGAGCTGACAGAAACTGACTCTAGGACGGTGGTGCTGTCCCTGGTTTCAGTTCAATCATAAATGGATCCGACCTACCAGAGGGGACACTCTGTAGCGAACGGAACACATCTGGGAACTCGGACACCAACAGGTCCTCAAACAGATCTTTTAGATCACCAGAATTTGCCATGCTCCATAGTGGTAATTGTGGTCAAAAAAATACTTCACAATCCCGTCTAAGCATCCGATCCACACGGAATGCTGACACCACTACTTTCCTTAAAGTCAGACTTAGACAATGGATCTCGATACCAACGAGATCCCAGACAGATCAACAGAATTGCCGTGCTCCGTAGTGGTAGTTGTGGTCAAAAATACTTCACAACCCTGTCTAAGCATCCAATTCACTTGGACTGCTGACACCCCTACTTTCCTTAGAGTCGGACTCAGACTCAGACTTTGGTACTGGATCGGGTGAGCTCCAGTCTCCAATCGCACACGAACTTTGTGGCAATCGAGAGTGGCCCGATACTTTCCCAACCAGATTCATGCCTAGGATCATCTCGTTATTCTGTAGGCGTGTGGATATTTTTCTTGATCAGATCTACAGGCAGATTTCTCTCCTGGATCCACACCGGGATATTTTTCATGAGCCCTAGTGAATGCATAATTTGCCCACCGGCTGCCCTCACTAGTCTCGAATAATCCCAGAACTCAGACAGAACAGACTCTTTCCGACCAGTCCCGGACTCACAAAACAATGTGTAGCCTCTGTGTCGAAAAGTACGTGTGTTTCACACACCACAAATCCACTGTTGGGAAACTATCTCAGTGCATGACCACACCACAAAGAACGTCCCATAACATCCCTCATGCATTGCCAATAACTTCAATACTTCTTGTTCCAGTGGATACCTATATGAGTACGATCTCGGTTTGACCACACACTTGGAAAACGTCCCTAATCCATTCTCCAAGGCGTCTTTACTTTTGCGAATGCGCCACACCATTCACAAGAGCCAATTTTTCATATACCTCAATCCCATCATACTAAGGTAGTTAAGATCATGTTCTTCCATTGATTGGAACGAACATCATGAGTTTCCTCATTCTTTCCTTGGACAGATTCAGATTGGAATTATTCATTCCATCCTACTAGATCTAAGGAAACCTACCTTGACTTATACCGAGTCCTAGCTGATCC
>NW_022610719.1:0-40000 GCF_000309985.2 Brassica rapa
CGGACCATAAGAGTCTTAAGTATTATTCACCCGCCTGAGTTAAACTTAAGGCAGAGGAGGTGGATGGAATTCGTAGCTGACTACGATTTGGACATCACCTACTATCCGGGAAAGGCTAATCTGGTAGCAGACGCTTTGAGCCGAAGAGGGCTGATGTATCGGCCGAACGGGAGGCGGACGACCTGGACGGTATGGTCCGTGCTCTGCGGCTGAATGTGCTGACTACGACAACCGAAGCTTTGGGGTTGGAGGCGGTTAACCAAGCCGACCTGCTTACTCGAAATCCGGTTGGCTCAAGGTCAGGACGAGAACCTGAATAAGGTTGCTCAGAATGATAGGACGGAGTACCAGATCGCAAAGGATGGTACCATCCTAGTAAACGGTCGGATCAGTGTTCCTAATGATAGGAGTCTAAAGGAAGAGATTATGAGGGAGGCTCATAAGTCCAGATTCTCGGTTCATCCTGGGCGACCAAGATGTACCAGAACTTAAGAAATTCTATCATTGGATCCGTATGAAGGCAGATAGAGATGTAGCGGAATGGGTGGCCAAGTGTTCCACTTGCCAACTCATCAAAGCAGAACATCAGGTGCCTAGTGGGTTATTACAAAGCTTGCCTATTCCGGAATGGAAATGGGATCACATCACAATGGACTTTGTGACCGGGTTCCCTACCACGAGGAATAAGAAGGATGCGGTTTGGGTTGTGGTTGATCGACTAACCAAATCAGCACACTTCCTGGCTATCAAGAAGTCGGATGGGGTAGATCAGATTGTACGTAAGTACATTGATGAGATCGTCCGACTACATGGTGTGCCGGCAAGCATAGTCTCGGATAGGGATTCAAGGTTCACATCTTACTTCTGGAAGGCTTTCCAAAAGGCCCTTAGGAACAAGGTGTGAACATGAGTACAGCCTATCACCCACAGACGGATGGACAGTCTGAACGTACGATCCAGACATTGGAAGATATGTTGCGAGCATGTGTTCTAGACTGGGGTGATTCCTGGGAGAAACATCTACCTCTGGTAGAATTTGCTTACAACAATAGTTTCCATATTAGTATTGGCATGTCGCCATACGAAGCTCTGTATGGGCGTCCATGCAGGACACCCTTATGCTGGACCCAAGTTGGGGAACGCAGCATGATTGGTCCGGAGATTGTCGAAGAGACAACCGAAAAGATCAAGTTCTTGAGGGACAAGATGAGACAGGCACAAGATCGCCAAAATAACTATGCAGATCGAAGAAGGAAAGATCTCGAGTTTCAAGTAGGTGACTTGGTGTATCTCAAAATGATTACCTTCAAAGGACGAGTCCGAATTTCAGGGACGGAAGTTAGACCCGAGATACTTTGGGCCCGTTCAGGGTCATTGAAAGAGTTGGGATGGTGGCCTACAAGTTGGACTTACCGGCCAAGATGGACGCATTCATAATGTGTTCCACGTCTCCCAACTTCGGAAATGTTTGACGGACCAAGACATCGCTCTTCCTGCCATTCCAGACGATCTTGGTAAGAACCTAACCTTGGAAACGAGGCCAGTTCGAATCATAGATAGGATGGAAAAAAGCAACAAGGAAGAAGACGGTCCAGATGGTCAAGGTCGTCTGGGACTGTAATGGTCAGGATATAATCACTTGGGACCGAAGCTAGAATGAAAGCAGAGTACCCAGAGTGGTTGGACCAGTTTGTTTCCGAGGAAGCATTCGATTCGGATTCGAGGACGAATCCATCCCAAGGGGGGGAGACTTGTCACGCCCCCAATCCTGAATAGGATTGTTGGACGGCCATGGTTCGAGGAAACGTACAAGCCAGTCTTGAGACATCAAGGCAAGCGTTCCATGGTCGAGAAAGAGGTTAAGGATATAAGGAAACTTAGACTTAACCTTATACAAGCTAAGTGACAGCTAGGACGAGTAAGATGGTAGCTAGGACGAAGTGGACGAGTAGCTTGGCCAGCTCAAGGAAGCTAGGTTCAGTTCACTCCAGCTCAGTCCCTACTAAGTCAGCTCCACTAGCTGGACTACTAGCTCACTCAGCTGAGGCAGCTGAGTGTCAGCTCATCTCAGCTAGACGGACTGTCCGGGCTTTAGGCCGATGGTCCGGGTCTGGGTCAGTGGCGGGCTGGGAGGTCCGGCCATGAGGCCATGGGCTGTTGGGTCCTTGGCAAGGCTGTGGGCTGTGTCCAGGAGGCCTGGGGCGTGGGTTTGGCTTGTGGCCGACCCCAAACCCAATCAGAAAGGGCGAAGGGATGCAAGTGGCCGAAAGGGGGCAACTCTTGGCCGATGGTGCCCATTCGGTAGCAAGTCGTGCCTGTTCGTGGGGCAAGACTTACCCCCTCGTTTTCTATAAATATGGGGGCTCTCTGGTCGATTTCATTATCCAATTCCAGAGTAAAATACTCAGAGAAAAACGTAGAGAGAAAGAAAGAGAGAAAGAGAGAGTTCCGGCCAAGAGAAAGGCCGATTGTGGTGGTGTTGTGTTCCGGCGACTCTGATCTTTTGAGAACTAACTCCGGTCAAGAATGGGAGATCAAGACAAGGAGAAGAGCATGGAGAACCCAGACGTGGTTCACAAGGTATGTGATGGGCCCTGGCTCCATCAGACCGAACGGACGGTCCATGCGACCGCACCGCGGCTCTGGTCGGTTCCTAAGTCCCATCCGGCTCTCCTTATCTATTTCAATTCGTTTCTCTTCTCTTCTCTCTGGTTAAACACGAAAGGTTGTGTTGGTTGAGTCCAAGGGACACGTCCCTAGGCTTTGGCCGAACATAACCAGACCGCTAACCTTGACACGGGTCGGTTAGACGGATGATCCGATCGCACCAAGACTGGGCGGTTAGGACGAACGGTTGGGAATGACCCAAAGGGCACGAGTTGTCAAGAGTCATGAGTGTTCAAAGGTTGTGAGTTGCCAAAGGGTGTCAGGGACCAAACTGTACGAGTTACCAAAGGTTGCGAACATCAAAAGGTACGAGAACCAGGAGGCACGATTGGCCAAAGGGTGCATGTTCCAAACGGTGTCTTTCGGGACAGGTTAGGACCGATCCTTATGGATCAGCCTATGGCTTGTCTAGTTAAGACAAGGTCACGGTTTGTCTAAGCCAAGGTAGAGTCGCAAGGTCTGACCGGTTGCTAAGCCTTCCGGATTAGGCCTGAGGCTTACTAGGCCGATTGGATCCAGGCCTAAGGCCGGATCAGGTAAGGGAGTCCGTTGGGCCATTGAGCCGGACTCCATTGGCCGGTCGCACCTAGATTCTATCCGGATAGACGGATTGGTCTTTGGGGACGATCCGGATCTGTTCGTGTGTTCTGTTATCTATTCTGGACTATCTATCTGATTCTAAGTCAAGGGGTGGTTGGTTGAATGACTTAGGATACGGTAGGTAGGTTCATACGTTTTATGATTATGTTGACTGAGGTTTATCTAAGTTCTAGGAACCAAGCCAAGCATTGTAGAATCAATCCGTTCTATTCTCGGTTATGATTAATGCTTATCTGGTTGTGGTTTCAGGAACTAAGGATGGTTCTGGTCAAGCCAAGGAGCCGTGAAGGCTCGGTCAGTGAGAGGCTGTGTAACGTGTGGTTAGATGATGCTAGGGATGAACTAGTGATTGTCTATGAGACTGTTAAGAAGTTGTGTATTGAATCTCATGTTTCTAAGTAATACAAAGTTTATACATTGTTATTCCGCTGTGCAATCTGTTCCTTTGTTTATGAACCTCATATTCGAATATGACTTAGTAACTAATAGACTTAAAAATGGATCAAACAAGCAAATAAATTAATAAGTAAGCCTGCGGACTCCATCAGGTCGAGAGGCCAGGGTTCGGGTCTTACAGGCCACAAGCCCAACCCACGCCCCAAGTCTCCTGGACTTAGCCCATGGCCTTGTCCTAAGACCCAACAGCCCATGGCCTCATGGCCGGACCTCACAGCCCGCCACTGACCCGGACCCGGACCATCGGCCTAAAGCCCGGACAGTCCGTCTAGCTGAGATGAGCTGACTCTCAGCTGCCTCAGCTGAGTGAGCTAGTAGTCCAGCTAGTGGAGCTGACTTAGTAGGGACTGAGCTGGAGTGAACTGAACCTAGCTTCATTGAGCTGGCCGAGCTACTCGTCCACTTCGTCCAGCTACCGTCTTACTCGTCCTAGCTGTCTCTTAGCCTGTATAAGGTTAAGTCTAAGTTTCCTTATGTCCTTAACCTTCTTTCTCGACCATGGAACGCTTGCCTTGATGTCCTAAGACATGGCTTGCACATTTCCTCAAACCATGGCCGTCCCAACAATCCTACTCAGGATTGGGGGCGTGACACGGACAGCCACGGACGTCCTGTGTGTGCTGACGGACAGCCACGGTCGTCCTGTGTGTGCTGACGGACAGCCACGGCCTGCCATGGATGTCCTGTGTGTGCTGACGGACAGCCACGGACAGCCACAGACGTCCTGTATGTGTTGGCGGACACCCACGGACGTCCTGTGTGTGTTGGCGGACACCCACAGATGTCCTGTGTGTGCTGACGGACAAACACGGACGCACACGGACAGCCACAGACGTCCTTTGTGTGCTGAGGGCACACACTGACGTCCTGTGTGTGCTGACGGACACCCACGGACGTCATGTGTGTACTGAACAGACAGCCCACGTGGGCCAAAATCACCCGAACAGTCCACGGGAAGGGCCAACGTGCTGAGTCCAAGGACCAGCGTGCTGATATGTACTGATGGACAGCCACGGTCGTCCTGTGTGTGCTGACGGACACACACGGACAGCCACAGACGCCCTGTGTGTGCTGACGGACACACACGGACGTCCTGTGTGTGCTGACGGACACCCACGGACGTCCTGTGTGTACTGAACAAAAAGCCCACGTGGGCCAAAATAACCCGAACAGTCCATAGCAAGGGCCAGCGTGCTGAGTCCAAGGACCAGCGTGCTGATATGTGTACTGATGGACAGCCACAGACGTCTTGTGTGTGCTGACGGACACACACGGACACACACAGACAGCCACGGACGTCCTGTGTGTGCTGACGGACACACACAGACAGCCACTGATATCCTGTGTGTGCTGGCGGACACCCACGGACGCCTGTGCGTACTGAACAGGCAGCCCACATGGGCCAAAATCACCCGAAATTGTCCACGGGAAGGGTCAGCGTGCGGAGTCCAAGAACCAACGTGCTAATATGTGTACTGATGGATAGCCACAGACGTCCTGTGTGTGCTGACGGACACACACGGACACACACAGTCAGCCACAGACGTCATGTGTGTGCTGAAGGCACACACAGACGTCATGTGTGTGCTGACGGACACCCACGGATGTCATGTGTGTACTGAACAGACAGCCCACGTGTGCCAAAATCACCAGAACAGTCCACGGCAAGGGCCAGCGTGCTAAGTCCAAGGATCAGCGTGCTGATATGTGTACTGATGGACAGCCACGGACGTCCTGTGTGTGCTGACGGACACATACAGACACACACGGACAGCCACGGACGTCCTGTGTGTGCTGACGGACAGCCATGGTCGTCTGTGTGTGCTGACGGACATCCACGGCCTGCCATGGATTTCCTGTGTGTGCTGACGGACAGCCACGGACAGCCACAGACGTCCTGTATTTGTTGGCGGATACCCACGGACGTCCTGTGTGTGTTGGCGGACACCCACGGACGTCCTGTGTGTGCTGACGGACACACACGGACACACACGAACAGCCACATATGCCATGTGTGTGCTGAGGGCACACACGGACGTCCTGTGTGTGCTGACGGACACCCACGGACGTCATGTGTGTACTGAACACACAGCCCACGTGGGCCAAAATCACCCGAACAGTCCACGGGAAGGGCCAGCGTGCTGAGTCCAAGGACCAGCGTGCTGATATGTACTGATGGACAGCCACGGTCGTCCTGTGTGTGCCGACGGACACACACGGACACACACGAACAGCCACAGACGTCCTGTGTGTGCTGACGGACACACATGGACATCCTGTGTGTGCTGACGGACACACATGGACATCCTGTGTGTGCTGACGGACACCCACGAACGTCCGTGTGTGTAGTGAACAGAAAGCCCACGTGGGCCAAAATCACCCGAACAGTCCACAACAGGGCCAGTGTGCTGAGTCCAAGGACCAGCGTGCTGATATGTGTTCTGATGGATAGCCACAGATGTCATGTGTGTGCTGACGGACACACACGGACAGCCACAGACGTCCTGTGTGTGCTGACGGAGAGCCACGGACGTCCACGGACGTCCTGTGTGTGCTGGCGGACACACACAGACACACACGGACAGCCATGGACGTCCTGTGTGTTCTGACGGACAGCCATGGACAGCCACGGACGTCCTGTGTGTGCTGACGGACAGCCACGGACTGCCACAGACGTCCTGTGTGTGCTGACAGACAGCCACACACAGCTACGGATGTCCTGTGTGTGTTGGCGGATACCCACGGACGTCCTGTGTGTACTGAACAGACAGCCCACATGGGCCAAAATCACCCAAACAGTCCACGGGAAGGGCCAGCATGCTGAGTTCAAGGACCAGCGTGCTGATATGTCTACTGATGGACAGCCACAGACATCTTGTGTGTGCTGACGGACACACACGGACACACACTGACAGCCACGGACGTCCTGTGTGTGCTGACGGACACACACAGACAGCCAATGATATCCTGTGTGTGCTGGCGGACACCCACGGACGTCGTGTGTGTACTGAACAGGCAGCCCACATGGGCCAAAATCACCCGAAATTGTCCACGGGAAGGGTCAGTGCTGATAGAACCAAAATAAGGATCACTCTTTCGGTAAGGTTGATATGATCTCAGATCCGAGAGGATTGAGAACTGATGGATCGGGGGTGACACTAAGGGTTGCGGAATAGCCCAAAGATACTACCAGAGATTCGAAGGTTGTCGGATGTGACGCACCGGTCCAACACAACGAAGTGGTTCGCTTGGAGATGACCTCACCAAGAGAAGTATGAATGTTCTAAGCAAAGAACAATGAGAGAAGACTCAAAATAAGCAAAGGAAAATCGATGTGATTTTATTAAGGGGGATCATCACATACTTATAAGGTTTGTGAGTCAAAGAAACATAAAGACATTTGTGGGAAAAGACAACATAGAAAATAGAAATGAATGAAAACAAGACATAGAAACTAGAAATGAAGACTTTGACTAAAGACTGGTCAAGGTGCGGATTCTTGTGTTGACTGGTCCAGATTCACAAAGACGTCCAGGTTCATCCTCTGGTGATCAGGTCGTTCGCGGTAAGGAGCAGGACAGACGTAAGGCTGCCCACATGATTGATCGTCGATGATCCATGAACGGATGAAGAGATAACTCGACCCAAATCTTCAGAGAGCTTAAGTATCCTTCCTTTGGAGTAGTTGGAAGCATCGATCATCATGAAATCATCAAAGTGGTTGGAAAGGTCGTGATCAGCCTGATCCGGGCGTGCGGTACGTCCCAAACGGGCCAGGAAAGATAGGCTAAGTCCGGAATCTGATTCTTCTCGATGATCATGGGTTCTGGCTTGACTGTTGGCTCTAGAATGGCGAATGGGTCGGGGAAGAACGCCTGTGGTTTGGCTGATTGGTCATCAGGTCGTGGATCCATCCTTAGGTCACGTCCGGGTGCACGCGGGTCGATCCGGTACACGGCTCTGTCCGTTGATCTGGAACGGCTAAATGGCTGAACCTCAGTTGGACTGATCTGATCGTCCTGGTCACCATGCTGAGTCTGCTCCACGTCCTGGTCCAGGTCCTGGGTTCTATCATTCCCTCCCTCTTCAAAAGGATTTGACCACAAATCCGGATCATCTGCGCAAAAAGGAGATAAATCAGAAACATTAAAACTTGAAGAGATATCATACTTACCCTGAAGATCAAGCTGGTAAGCATTGTCATGGAGTTTCCTGAGAATCTGGAATGGACCATCGACCCGGGGCATAAGTTTGGACTTCCTTTGTTCCGGGAATCGTTCCTTCCTCATGTGGACCCAAACAAGATCACCTTCCTGGAAGATCACTTCTTTCCTTTTTTTGTCTGCAAGTCGTTTGTAGCCCTCGGTCTTGGCTTCAATGTTGGCACGAACCTGTTCATGCAGCTTCTTGATCGTGTCCACCTTCCTCTTGCCATCTGTACTAACTCGTTCACTCAAAGGCAAAGGTAAAAGATCAAGTGGAGACAAGGGATTAAATCCATAAACAACCTCAAAAGGAGAAAACTTAGTAGCTGAATGCAAAGCATGGTTATAAGCAAATTCAACATGAGGCAAACATTCTTCCCAAGTCCTAAGATTCTTTTTAACCAAAGATCTAAGCAAAGCAGACAAGGTTCGGTTAACTACTTCAGTTTGCCCATCGGTTTGCGGATGACAAGTTGTAGAGAACATCAATCTAGTACCTAGCTTAGACCACAAGGTCTTCCAAAAATAGCTAAGGAACTTAGCATCACGATCAGAGACAATGGTCTTAGGCATTCCATGCAATCTAACAACTTCCTTAAAGAATAAATCTGCAACTTGCACAGCATCATCAGTTTTGTGACAAGGAATGAAATGAGCCATTTTCGAGAACCTATCAACAACCACAAAGATAGAATCTCGTCCAGCTTTAGACCTAGGCAATCCAAGCACAAAATCCATAGAAATGTCTACCCAAGGATGAGAGGGAATGGGTAGAGCTGAGTACAAACCGTGGTGTGATGCTTTAGGCTTAGACTTCTTGCACACCACACATCGGCTACAGATCCTCACAACATCTTTCATCAGACTCGGCCAGTAGAAATGGTCATGAACCGCCTTGTAGGTTTTCTTGACTCCAAAGTGTCCCATAAGCCCACCTCCATGAGCTTCCCTGAGAAACAACTCCCTCAAAGAACATTGGGGCACACACAAACGGTTATCAAAGAACAAGAAACCAGAATTTTGAAAGTATTTGCCATAAGCAACCTTTGAGCATTTTCGAAAAATCTCTTTAAAATCCTGATCAGAAGCATAAAGATCCTTGATAAATTCAAAGCCAAGCAATTTAGTTTCAAGGGCTGAGAGAAGAGTGTACCTTCGAGACAATGCATCGGCCACAACATTCTCCTTACCTTGTTTGTACTTGATCACATAAGGGAATGTCTCAATGAACTCCATCCAACGAGCATGCCTCTTGTTGAGCTTCTGCTGACCTTTAAGGTGTCTTAGAGACTGATGATCAGTGTGGATGATGAACTCCTTAGGCCAAAGATAGTGCTGCCACGTTTGAAGGGCCCTCACCAAGGCATAGAGTTCTTGGTCGTATGTGGGGTAGTTGAGCATGGCTCCTCCAAGCTTCTCACTGAAATAAGCCACTGGTTTTCCATCCTGCATCAACACAGCACCAATACCAACACCAGAAGCATCACATTCGATTTCAAAAGCTTTAGAAAAATCTGGAAGTACAAGTAAAGGGGCGTGAGTCAACTTCCCTTTAAGAATTTCGAATGCTTCTTCCTGAGCTGGTCCCCATTTGAACCCCACGTTCTTCTTGATTATTTCAGTAAGAGGAGCGGCCAAGGTACTGAAGTTTTGAACAAATCGCCTATAGAAGCCGGCAAGGCCATGGAAGCTTCTTACTTCACCAATGGTGGTCGGAATCGGCCAGTCCCGGATTGCTTGGACCTTCTGCTCGTCTACTCTTAAGCCATCTGCACCTACAACAAAACCTAGAAAGACCACATGATCTGTGCCAAAAGAACACTTTCCAAGGTTAGCAAACAAACGTTCCTTTCTAAGGACTTCAAGAACGGATTTCAAATGCTGTTTGTGCTCATCAAGACTTTTGCTGTAAATAAGAATGTCATCAAAGTAGACCACAACAAAATGACCAATAAAAGACCTCAAGACATGATTCATTAGGCGCATGAAAGTACTAGGTGCATTAGTGAGACCAAAGGGCATGACAAGCCACTCATACAAACCTAGTTTTGTTTTAAAGGCCGTTTTCCATTCATCACCTTCTTTCATCCTAATCTGATGATAACCACTTCTCAAATCTATCTTAGAAAAGTACTTAGAACCATGGAGTTCATCAAGCATATCATCAAGACGAGGGATAGGATGTCGATACTTTACCGTGATGTTGTTTATGGCCCGGCAGTCCACACACATCCTCCAGGAGCCATCCTTCTTTGGTACAAGTAGAACAGGCACGGCACAGGGACTGAGACTCTCTCTGATGTATCCCTTCTCAAGCAAGTCGTTGATCTGTTTCTCCAGCTCCTTGGTCTCGACCGGATTGGTGCGGTACGCTGGTCGGTTCGGTAGAGAGGCGCCCGGAACGAGATCGATCTGATGCTCAATGCCTCTCACCGGTGGCAATCCTTTGGGATTTTCTTCTGGAAACACATCAGAATAATCCTGCAAGATACCTAAAAACTCACTCGGAATCTCCGGTGCAAGGTCAGAAGAAGATGAGGCCAAGAGAGACTCTTTATAAATCAGTAAGAGAAATGGCTTTTGAGAGCAAAGAGACTTTCTTACCTGACTTTCTTTGACAAAGAAATTGGAGTTCCTGGTACTGGTCTCAGGTTCATCAGCTTTAGAGTCTTGGTCTCGGTTCTTCTTAAGTTGGACTTGGTCTTGATGGACTTCCGAAGGCGACAAAGGCACCAAGGTGATCTTCTTTCCCTTATGATCAAATGAATGCCGGTTTGTGAAACCATCATGCTCTGATACCACTTGATAGAATCAAAATAAGGATCACTCTTTCGGTAAGGTTGATATGATCTCAGATCCGAGAGGATTGAGAACTGATGGATCGGGGGTGACACTAAGGGTTGCGGAATAGCCCAAAGATACTACCAGAGATTCGAAGGTTGCCGGATGTGACGCACCGGTCCAACACAACGAAGTGGTTCGCTTGGAGATGACCTCACCAAGAGAAGTATGAATGTTCTAAGCAAAGAACAATGAGAGAAGACTCAAAATAAGCAAAGGAAAATCGATGTGATTTTATTAAGGGGGATCATCACATACTTATAAGGTTTGTGAGTCAAAGAAACATAAAGACATTTGTGGGAAAAGACAACATAGAAAATAGAAATGAATGAAAACAAGACATAGAAACTAGAAATGAAGACTTTGACTAAAGACTGGTCAAGGTGCGGATTCTTGTGTTGACTGGTCCAGATTCACAAAGACGTCCAGGTTCATCCTCTGGTGATCAGGTCGTTCGCGGTAAGGAGCAGGACGGACGTAAGGCTGCCCGCATGATTGATCGTCGATGATCCATGAACGGATGAAGAGATAACTCGACCCAAATCTTCAGAGAGCTTAAGTATCCTTCCTTTGGAGTAGTTGGAAGCATCGATCATCATGAAATCATCAAAGTGGTTGGAAAGGTCGTGATCAGCCTGATCCGGGCGTGCGGTACGTCCCAAACGGGCCAGGAAAGATAGGCTAAGTCCGGAATCTGATTCTTCTCGATGATCATGGGTTCTGGCTTGACTGTTGGCTCTAGAATGGCGAATGGGTCGGGGAAGAACGCCTGTGGTTTGGCTGATTTGGTCATCAGGTCGTGGATCCATCCTTAGGTCACGTCCGGGTGCACGCGGGTCGATCTGGTACACGGCTCTGTCCGTTGATCTGGAACGGCTAAATGGCTGAACCTCAGTTGGACTGATCTGATCGTCCTGGTCACCATGCTGAGTCTGCTCCACGT
Organism: Brassica rapa; assembly: GCF_000309985.2. Classification (NCBI taxonomy): domain Eukaryota; kingdom Viridiplantae; phylum Streptophyta; class Magnoliopsida; order Brassicales; family Brassicaceae; genus Brassica; species Brassica rapa. The sequence goes on from NW_022610719.1 coordinate 11,713, forward strand.
CCTGGTCCAGGTCCTGGGTTCTATCAAGTGCGGAGTCCAAGGACTAACGTGCTGATATGTGTACTGATGGACAGCCACAGACGTCCTGTGTGTGCTGACAGACACACACGGCCACACACGGACGTCCTGTGTGTGTGCTGTGGGCACACATAGACGTCCTGTGTGTGCTGACGGACACCCACGGACGTCCTGTGTGTACTGAACAGACAGCCCACATGGGGCAAAATCATCCGAACATTCCACGGGAAGGGCCAGCATGCTGAGTCCAAGGACCAGCATGCCGATATGTAATGATGGACAGCCACGGACGTCCGGTGTGTGCGGACGGACACACACGAACACACACGGACTGCCACAGATGTCCTGTGTGTGCTGACGGACACACACGGATGTCCTGAGTGTGCTGATGGACACCCACGGACGTCCTGTGTGTACTGAACAGACAGCCCACGTGAGCCAAAATCCCCCGAACAGTCCACGGCAAGGGCCAGCGTGCTGAGTCGAAGGACCAGCCTGCTGATATGTGTACTGATGGACGGCCACAAACGTCCTGTGTGTGCTTACAGACACACACGGATGTCCTATGTGTGCTGACGGACACACACGGACGTCCTGTGTGTGCTGACGGACAGCCACGGTCGTCCTGTGTGTGCTGACGGACAGCCACGGCCTGCCATGGATGTCCTGTGTGTGCTGACGGACAGCCACGGACAGCCACGAACGTCCTGTGTGTGTGCTGGTGGACACCCACAGACACACACTGCCACACAAAGACACACATGGACAGCCACAGACGTCCTGTGTGTGCTGACGGACAGCCACAGACAGCCACGGACGTCCTGTGTGTTCTGGCGGACACCCACGGATGTCCTGTGTGTACTGAACAGACATCCCACGTGGGCCAAAATCACCAAACTGTCCATGGGAAGGGCCAGCGTAATGATATGTGTACTGATGGAGAGCCACAAACGTCCTGTATTTGCAGACGGACACACACGGACACACACAGATGTCATGTGTGTGCTGACGGAGACACACTGACGTCCTGGGTGTGCTGCCGGAAAGCCACTGACAGCCACGGACGTCTTGTTTGTGTTAGCGGACACCCACGGACACACACGGACACACACGGACAGCCACGAACATGCTGTGTGTGCTGACGGACAGCCATGGACGTCCTGTGTGCTTGTGTTCACCCACGAACGTCCTGTGTGTACTGAACAGACAGCCCACATGGGCCAAAATCACCCGAAATGTCCACGGAAAGGGTCAGCGTGCAGACTCCAAGGACCAACGTGCTGATATGTGTACTGATGGACAGCCACAGACGTCCTGTGTGTGCTGACAGACACAAACGGACACACACGGACAGCCACGGACGTCATGTGTGTGTTGAGGGCACACACGGACGTCCTGTGTGTGCTGACGGACACCCACGGACGTCCTGTGTGTACTGAACAGATAGCCGACTTGGTACAAAATCACCCAAACAGTCCACGGGAAGGGCACTGATGGACAGCCACAAACATCCTGTGTGTGCTGACGGACACACACGGACGTCCTGTGTGTGCTGACGGACACACACGGACGTCCCGTGTGTGCTGACGAACAGCCACGGACAGCCACGGACGTCCCGTGTGTGTGCTGGTGGACACCCACAGACAAACACGGACACACACGGACACACATGGACAGCCACGGATGTCCTGTGTGTGCTGACGGACAGCCACAGACAGCCACGGACGTCCTGTATGTGCTGGCGGACACCCACGGATGTCCTGTGTGCACTGAACAGACATCCCACGTGGGCCAAAATCACCCAAACAGTCCACGGGAAGGGCCAGTGTTCTGAGTCCAAGGACCAGCGTGCTGATATGTGTACTGATGGACAGCCATAGACGTCCTGTATGTGCTGACGGACACCCACGGACACACACGGATGTCTTGTGTGTGCTGGCGGAGACACACGGACGTCCTGTGTGTGCTGACATAAAGCCACTGACAGCCACAGACGTCCACTGTGTGTTGGCGGACACCCACGGACACACACGGACATCCTGTGTGTGCTGATGGACAGCCATGGACGTCCTGTGTGTGCTGACGGACAGCCACGGACTGCCACAGACGTCCTGTGTGTGCTGACAGACAGCCACACACAGCTACGGATGTCCTGTGTGTGTTGGCGGATACCCACGGACGTCCTGTGTGTACTGAACAGACAGCCCACATGGGCCAAAATCACCCAAACAGTCCACGGGAAGGGCCAGCATGCTGAGTTCAAGGACCAGCGTGCTGATATGTGTACTGATGGACAGCAACGGACGTCTTGTGTGTGCTGACGGTTACACACGCACACACACAGACAGCCACGGACGGCCTGTGTGTGCTGACGGACACACACAGACAGCCACTCATATCCTGTGTGTGCTGGCGGACACCCACAGACGTCCTGTGTGTACTGAACAGGCAGCCCACATGGGCCTAAATCACCCGAAATTGTCCATGGGAAGGGTCAGCGTGCGGAGTCCAGGGACTAACGTGCTGATATGTGTACTGATGGACAGCCACAGACGTCTTGTGTGTGCTGACGGACACACACGGCCACACACGGACGTCATGTGTGTGCTGAGGGCACACACAGAAGTCCTGTGTGTGCTGACGGACACCCACGGACGTCCTGTGTGTACTGAACAGACAGCCCAGGTGGGGCAAAATCATCCGAACAGTCCACGGGAAGGGCCAGCATGCTAAGTCCAAGGACCAGCATGCCGATATGTAATGATGGACAGCCACGGACGTCCAGTGTGTGCGGACGGACACACACGGACACACACGGACTGCCACAGATGTCATGTGTGTGCTGACGGACACACACGGATGTCCTGAGTGTGCTGATGGACACCCACGGACGTCCTGTGTGTACTGAACAGACAGCCCACGTGAGCCAAAATCCCCCGAACAGTCCACGGCAAGGGCCAACGTGCTGAGTCCAAGGACCAGCCTGCTGATATGTGTACTGATGGACGGCCACAAACGTCTTGTGTGTGCTTACGGACACACACGGATGTCCTGTGTGTGATGACGGACACACACGGACGTCCTGTGTGTGCTGACGGACAGCCACGGTCGTCCTGTGTGTGCTGACGGACAGCCACGGCCTGCCATGGATGTCCTGTGTGTGCTGACGGCCAGCCACGAACGTCCTGTGTGTGTGCTGGTGGACACCCACAGACACACACTGCCACACACAGACACACATGGACAGCCACGGACGTCCTGTGTGTGCTGACGGACAGCCACAGACAGCCACGGACGTCCTGTGTGTACTGAACAGACAGCCACGGACGTCCTGTGTGTGCTGGCGGACAGCCACGGATGTCCTGTGTGTACTGAACGGACATCCCACGTGGGCTAAAATCACCAAACTGTCCACGGGAAGCGCCAGCGTGCTGATATGTGTACTGATGGAGAGCCACAGACGTCCTGTATTTGCTGATGGACACACACGGACACACACAGATGTCCTGTGTGTGCTGACGGAGACACACGGACGTCCTGGGTGTGCTGACGGAAAGCCACTGACAGCCACAGACGTCTTGTGTGTGTTAGCGGACACCCACAGACACACACGGACACACATGGACAGCCACGAACATCATGTGTGTGCTGACGGACAGCCATGGACGTCATGTGTGCTGGTGTTCACCCACGAACGTCCTGTGTGTACTGAACAGACAGCCCACATGGGCCAAAATCACTCAAAATGTCCACGGAAAGGGTCAGCGTGCAGAGTCCAAGGACCAATGTGCTGATATGTGTACTGATGGACAGCCACAAACGTCCTGTGTGTGCTGACAGACACACACGGACACACACGGACAGCCACGGACGTCATGTGTGTGTTGAGGGCACACACGGACGTCCTGTGTGTGCTGACGGACACCCACGGACGTCCTGTGTGTACTGAACAGATAGCCGACGTGGGACAAAATCACCCAAACAGTCCACGGGAAGGGCACTCATGGACAGCCACAAACGTCCTGTGTGTGCTGACGGACACACACGGACGTCCCGTGTGTGCTGACGGACAGCCACGGACAGCCACAGACGTCCCGTGTGTGTGCTGGCGGACACCCACAGACAAACACGGACACACACTGACACACATGGTGATAGAACCCAGGACCTGGACCAGGGCGTGGAGCAGACTCAGCATGGTGACCAGGACGATCAGATCAGTCCAACTGAGGTTCAGCCATTTAGCCGTTCCAGATCAATCGGACAGAGCCGTGTACCGGATCGACCCGCGTGCACCCGGACGTGACCTAAGATGGATCCACGACCCTGATGACCAAATCAGCCAAACCACAGGCGTTCTTCCCCGACCCATTCGCCATTCTAGAGCCAACAGTCAAGCCAGAACCCATGATCATCGAGAAGAATCAGATTCCGGACTTAGCCTGTCTTTCCTGGCCCGTTTGGGACGTACCGCACGCCCGGATCAGGCTGATCACGACCTTTCCAACCACTTTGATGATTTCATGATGATCGATGCTTCCAACTACTCCAAAGGAAGGATACTTAAGCTCTCTGAAGATTTGGGTCGAGCTATCTCTTCATCCGTTCATGGATCATCGACGATCAATCATGCGGGCAGCCTTACGTCCGTCCTGCTCCTTACGCGAACGACCTGATCACCAGAGGATGAACCTGGACGTCTTTGTGAATCTGGACCAGTCAACACAAGAATCCGCACCTTGACCAGTCTTTAGTCAAAGTCTTCATTTCTAGTTTCTATGTCTTGTTTTCATTCTTTTCTATTTCTATGTTGTCTTTCCCACAAATGTCTTTATGTTTCTTTGACTCACAAACCTTATAAGTATGTGATGATCCCCCTTAATAAAATCACATCGATTTTCCTTTGCTTATTTTGAGTCTTCTCTCTTTGTTCTTTGCTTAGAACATTCATACTTCTCTTGGTGAGGTCATCTCCAAGCGAACCACTTCGTTGTGTTGGACCGGTGCGTCACATCCGGCAACCTTCGAATCTCTGGTAGTATCTTTGGGCTATTCCGCAACCCTTAGTGTCACCGTTCATACCATCAGTTCTCTTTCTTTACGGATCGAGTTCATATCAACCTTACCGAAAGAGTGATCCTTATTTTGGTTCTATCACATGGACAGCCACGGATGTCCTGTGTGTGCTGACGGACAGCCACAGACAGCCACGGACGTCCTGTCTGTCCTGGCAGACACCCACGGATGTCCTGTGTGCACTGAACAGACATCCAACGTGGGCCAAAATCACCCAAACAGTCCACGGGAAGGGCCAGTGTTCTGAGTCCAAGGACCAGCGTGCTGATATGTGTACTGATGGACAGCCACAGACGTCCTGTATGTGCTGACGGACACCCACGGACACACACGGATGTCTTGTGTGTGCTGACGGACACCCACGGACGTCATGTGTGTACTGAACAGACAGCCCACGTGGGCCAAAATCACCCGAACAGTCCACGGGAAGGGCCAGCGTGATGAGTCCAAGGACCAGCGTGCTGATATGTACTGATGGACAGCCACGGTCGTCCTGTGTGTGCCGACGGACACACACACGGACACACACGAACAGCCACAGACGTCCTGTGTGTGCTGACGGACACACACGGACATCCTATGTGTGCTGACGGACACCCACGGACGTCCTGTGTGTACTGAACAGAAAGCCCACGTGGGCCAAAATCACCCGAACAGTCCACAGCAAGGGCCAGTGTGCTGAGTCCAAGGACCAGCGTGCTGATATGTGTACTGATGGACAGCCACAGATGTCATGTGCGTGCTGACGGACACACACGGACACACACAGACAGCCACAGACGTCCTGTGTGTGCTGACGGACACACACAGACAGCCACTGATATCCTGTGTGTGCTGGCGGACACCCACGGACGTCCTGTGTGTACTGAACAGGCAGCCCACATGGGCCAAAATAACCCGAAATGTCCACGGGAAGGGTCAGCGTGCGGAGTCCAAGGACTAACGTGCTGATATGTGTACTGATGGACAGCCACGGCCTGCCACGGACGTCCAGTGTGTGCTGACGGACAGCCACGGCCTGCCACGGACGTCCTGTGTGTGCTGACGGACAGCCACGGACAGCCACGGACGTCCTGTGTGTGTTGGCGGACACCCACGGACGTCCTGTGTGTGTTGGCGGACACCCACGGACGTCCTGTGTGTGTTGGCGGACACCCACGGACGTCCTATGTGTGCTGACTGACACACACAGACAGCCACATATGCCCTGTGTGTGCTGAGGGCACACACGGACGTCCTGTGTGTGCTGACGGACACCCACGGACGTCATGTGTGTACTGAACACACAGCCCACGTGGGCCAAAATCACCCGAACAGTCCACGGGAAGGGCCAGCGTGCTGAGTCCAAGGACCAGCGTGCTGATATGTACTGATGGACAGCCACGGTCGTCCTGTGTGTGCCGACGGACACACACGAACAGCCACAGACGTCCTGTGTGTGCTGACGGACACACACGGACGTCCTGTGTGTGCTGACGGACACCCACGGACGTCCTGTGTGTAGTGAACAGAAAGCCCACGTGGGCCAAAATCACCCGAACAGTCCACAACAAGGGCCAATGTGCTGAGTCCAAGGACCAGCGTGCTGATATGTGTACTGATGGATAGCCACAGATGTCATGTGCGTGCTGACGGACACACACAGACAGCCACGAACGTCCTGTGTGTGCTGACGGACAGCCACGGATGTCCACGGACGTCCTGTGTGTGCTGGCGGACACACACGGACACACACAGACTGCCATGGACGTCATGTGTGTTCTGACGGACAGCCATGGATAGCCACGGACGTCCTGTGTGTGCTGACGGACAGCCACAGACTGCCACAGACGTCATGTGTGTGCTGACAGCCAGCGACACACAGCTACGGATGTCCTGTGTGTGTTGGTGGATACCCACGGACGTCCTGTGTGTACTGAACAGACAGCCCACATGGGCCAAAATCACCCAAACAGTCCAAGGGAAGGACCAGCATGCTGAGTTCAAGGACCAGCGTGCTGATATGTGTACTGATGGACAGCCACGGACGTCTTGTGTGTGCTGACGGACACACACAGACAGCCACGGACGTCCTGTGTGTACTGACGGACACACACAGACAGCCACTGATATCCTGTGTGTGTTGGCGGACACCCACGGACGTCCTGTGTGTACTGAACAGGCAGCCCACATGGGCCAAAATCACCCAAAATTGCCCACGGGAAGGGTCAGCGTGCGGAGTCCAAGGACTAACGTGCTGATATGTGTACTGATGGACGGCCACAGACGTCATGTGTGTGCTGACGGACACACACGGCCACACACGGATGTCCTGTGTGTGCTGAGGGCACACACAGACGTCCTGTGTGTGCTGACAGACACCCACGGACGTCCTGTGTGTACTGAACAGGCAGCCCACGTGGGGCAAAATCATCCGAACAGTCCACGGGAAGGACCAGCGTGCCGATATGTAATGATGGACAGCCACGGACGTTTGGTGTGTGCGGACGGACACACACGGACTGCCACAGATGTCCTGTGTGTGCTGACGGACACACATGGATGTCCTGAGTGTGCTGATGGACACCCACGGACGTCCTGTGTGTACTGAAGAGACAGCCCACGTGAGCCAAAATCCCCCGAACAGTCCACGGCAAGGGCCAGCGTGCTGAGTCCAAGGACCAGCCTGCTGATATGTGTACTGATGGACGACCACAAACGTCCTGTGGGTGCTTACGGACACACACGGATGTCCTGTGTGTGCTGACGGACACACACGGACGTCCTGTGTGTGCTGACGGACAGCCACGGTCGTCCTGTGTGTGCTGACGGACAGCCACGGCCTGCCATGGATGTCCTGTGTGTGCTGACGGACAGCCACAGACAGCCACGAACGTCTTGTGTGTGTGCTGGTGGACACCGACAGACACACACTGCCACACACAGACACACATTGACAGCCACGGACGTCCTGTGTGTGCTGACGGACAGCCACAGACAGCCACGGACGTCCTGTGTGTGCTGGCGGACACCCACGGATGTCCTGTGTGTACTGAACAGACACCCCACGTGGGCCAAAATCACCAAACTGTCCACGGGAAGGGCCAGCGTGCTGATATGTGTACTGATGGAGAGCCACAGACGTCCTGTATTTGCTGATGGACACACACGGACACACACGGACGTCCTGTGTGTGCTGACGGAGACACACAGACGTCCTGGGTGTGCTGACGGAAAGCCACTGACAGCCACGGACGTCTTGTGTGTGTTAGCGGACACCCACGGACCCACACGGACACACACGGACAGCCACGAACATCCTGTGTGTGCTGACGGACAGCCATGGACGTCCTGTGTGCTGGTGTTCACCCACGAACGTCCTGTGTGTACTAAACAGACAGCCCACATGGGCCAAAATCACCCGAAATGTCCACGGAAAGGGTCAGCGTGCAGAGTCCAAGGACCAACGTGCTGATATGTGTACTGATGGACAGCCACAGACGTCCTGTGTGTGCTGACAGACAAACACGGACAGGCACGGACGTCATGTGTGTGTTGAGGGCACACACGGACGTCCTGTGTGTGCTGACGGACACCCACGGACGTCCTGTGTGTACTGAACAGATAGCCGACGTGGGACAAAAACACCCGAACAGTCCACGGGAAGGGCACTGATGGACAGCCACAAACGTCCTGTGTGTGCTGACCGACACACACGGACGTCCTGTGTGTGCTGACGCACAGCCACGGACAGCCACGGACATCCCGTGTGTGTGCTGGCGGACGCCCAGAGACAAACACGGACACACACGGACACACATGGACAGCCACGGATGTCCTGTGTGTGCTGACGGACAGCCACAGACAGCCACGGACGTCCTGTGTGTGCTGGCAGACACCCACGAATGTCCTGTGTGCACTGAACAGATATCCCACGTGGGCCAAAATCACCCAAACAGTCCACGGGAAGGGCTAGTGTTCTGAGTCCAAGGACCAGCGTGCTGATATGTGTACTGATGGATAGCCACAGACGTCCTGTATGTGCTGACGGACACCCACAGACACACACGGATGTCTTGTGTGTGCTGACGGAGACACACGGACGTCGTTTGTGTGCGGACGGAAAGCCACTGACAGCCACAGACGTCCTCTGTGTGTTGGCGGACACCCACGGACACACACGGACAGCCACGGACATCCTGTGTGTGCTGACGGACAGCAATGGACGTCCTGTGTGTGCTGACGGACAGCCACAGACAGCCACAGACGTCCTGTGTGTGCTGACAGACAGCCACACACAGCTACAGATGTTCTGTGTGTGTTGGCGGATACCCACGGATGTCTTGTGTGTACTGAACAGACAGCCCACATGGGCCAAAATCACCCAAACAGTCCATGGGAAGGGCCAGCATGCTGAGTTCAAGGACCAGCGTGCTGATATGTGTACTGATGGACAGCCACGGACGTCTTGTGTGTGCTGACGGACACACACGGACACACACAGACAGCCACAGACGTCCTGTGTGTGCTGACGGACACACACAGACAGCCACTGATATCCTGTGTGTGCTGGCGGACACCCACGGACGTCCTGTGTGTACTGAACCGGCAGCCCACATGGGCCAAAATCACCCGAAATTGTCCACGGGAAGGGTCAGCGTGCGGAGTCCAAGGACTTACATGCTGATATGTGTACTGATGGACAGCCACGGACGTCCTGTGTGTGCTGACGGACACCCACGGACGTCCTGTGTGTACTGAACCGACAGCCCACGTGGGGCAAAATCATCCAAACAGTCCACGGGAAGGGCCAGCATGCTGAGTCCAAGAACCAGCGTGCCGATACGTAATGATGGACAGCCATGGACGTCCGGTGTGTGCGGATGGACACACACGGACTGCCACAGATGTCCTGTGTGTGCTGACGGACACACACGAATGTCCTGAGTGTGCTGATGGACCCCCACGGACGTCCTGTGTGTACTGAACAGACAGCCCACGTGAGCCAAAATCCCCCGAACACTCCACGGCAAGGGCCAGCGTGCTGAGTCCAAGGACCAGCCTGCTGATATGTGTACTGATGGACGGCCACAAACGTCCTGTGTGTTCTTACGGACACACACGGATGTCCTGTGTGTGCTGACGGACACACACGGACGTCCTGTGTGTGCTGACGGACAGCCACGGTCGTCCTGTGTGTGCTGACGGACAGCCACGGCCTGCCATGGATGTCCTGTTTGTGCTGACGGACAGCCACGGACAGCCACGAACGTCCTGTGTGTGTGCTGGTGGACACCCACAGACACACACTGCCACACACAGACACACATGGACAGCCACGGACGTCCTGTGTGTGTTGACGGACAGCCACAGACAGCCACGGACGTCCTGTGTGTGCTGGCGGACACCCACGGATGTCATGTGTGTACTGAACAGACATCCCACGTGGGCCAAAATCACCAAACTGTCCACGGGAAGGGCCAGCGTGCTGAAATGTATACTGATGGAGAGCCACAGACGTCCTGTATTTGCTGATGGACACACACGGACACACACAGATGTCCTGTGTGTGCTGACGGAGACACACGGACGTCCTGGGTGTGCTGACGGAAAGCCACTGACAGCCACAGACGTCTTGTGTGTGTAAGCGGACACCCACGGACACACACGGACACACACGGACAGCCACGAACATCATGTGTGTGCTGACGGACAGCCATGGACGTCCTGTGTGCTGGTGTTCACCCACGAACGTCTTTTGTGTACTGAACAGACAGCCCACATGGGCCAAAATCACCCGAAATGTCCACGGAAAGGGTCAGCGTACAGAGTCCAAGGACCAACGTGCTGATATGTGTACTGATGGACAGCCACAGACGTCCTGTGTGTGCTGACAGACACACATGGACACACACGGACAGCCACGGACGCCATGTGTGTGTTGAGGGCACACACGGACGTCCTGTGTGTGCTGACGGACACCCACGGACGTCCTGTGTGTACTGAACAGATAGCCGACGTGGGACAAAATCACCCGAACAGTCCACGGGAAGGGCACTGATGGACAGCCACAAACGTCCTGTGTGTGCTGGTGGACACACACGGACGTCCTGTGTGTGCTGACGGACACACACGAACATCCCATGTGTGCTGAGGGACAGCCACGGACAGCCACGGACATCCCGTGTGTGTGCTGGCGGACGCCCACAGACAAACACGGACACACACGGACACACATGGACAGCCACGGATGTCCTGTGTGTGCTGACGGACAGCCACAGACAGCCACGGACGTCCTGTGTGTGCTGGCGGACACCCACGAATGTCCTGTGTGCACTGAACAGATATCCCACGTGGGCCAAAATCACCCAAACAGTCCACGGGAAGGGCTAGTGTTCTGAGTCCAAGGACCAGCGTGCTGATATGTGTACTGATGGACAGCCACAGACGTCCTGTATGTGCTGACGGACACCCACGGACACACACGGATGTCTTGTGTGTGCTGACGGAGACACACGGACGTCTTTTGTGTGCTGACGGAAAGCCACTGACAGCCACAGACGTCCTCTGTGTGTTGGCGGACACCCACGGACACACACGGACAGCCACGGACAGCCATGGACGTCCTGTGTGTGCTAACGGACAGCCACGGACTGCCACAGACGTCCTGTGTGTGCTGACAGACAGCCACACACAGCTACGGATGTCCTGTGTGTGTTGGCGGATACCCACGGACGTCTTGTGTGTACTGAACAGACAGCCCACATGGGCCAAAATCACCCAAACAGTCCATGGGAAGGGCCAGCATGCTGAGTTCAAGGACCAGCGTGCTGATATGTGTACTGATGGACAGCCACGGACGTCTTGTGTGTGCTGACGGACACACACGGACACACACAGACAGCCACAGACGTCCTGTGTGTGCTGACAGACACACACATACAGCCACTGATATCCTATGTGTGCTGGCGGACACCAACGGACGTCCTGTGTGTACTGAACCGGCAGCCCACATGGGCCAAAATCACCCGAAATTGTCCACGGGAAGGGTCAGCGTGCGGAGTCCAAGGACTAACGTGCTGATATGTGTACTGATGGACAGCCACGGACGTCCTGTGTGTGCTGACGGACACCCACGGACGTCCTGTGTGTACTGAACAGACAGCCCACGTGGGGCAAAATCATCCGAACAGTCCACGGGAAGGGCCAGCATACTGAGTCCAAGGACCAGCGTGCCGATATGTAATGATGGACAGCCATGGACGTCCGGTGTGTGCGGACGGACACACACGGACACACACGGACTGCCACAGATGTCCTGTGTGTGCTGACGGACACACACGGATGTCCTGAGTGTGCTGATGGACCCCCACGGACGTCTTGTGTGTACTGAACAGACAGCCCACGTGAGCCAAAATCCCCCGAACAGTCCACGGAAAAGGCCAGTGTGCTGAGTCCAAGGACCAGCCTGCTGATATGTGTACTGATGGACGGCCACAAACGTCCTGTGTGTGCTTACGGACACACACGGATGTCCTGTGTGTGCTGACGGACACACACGGACGTCCTGTGTGTGCTGACGGACAGCCACGGTCGTCCTGTGTGTGCTGACGGACAGCCACGGCCTGCCATGGATGTCCTGTTTGTGCTGACGGACAGCCACCGACAGCCACGAACGTCCTGTGTGTGTGCTGGTGGACACCCACAGACACACACTGCCACACACAGACACACATGGACAGCAACGGACGTCCTGTGTGTGCTGACGGACAGCCACAGACAGCCACGGACGTCCTGTGTGTGCTGGCGGACACCCACGGATGTCATGTGTGTACTGAACAGACATCCCACGTGGGCCAAAATCACCAAACTGTCCACGGGAAGGGCCAGCGTGCTGAAATGTATACTGATGGAGAGCCACAGACGTCCTGTATTTGCTGATGGACACACACGGACACACACAGATGTCCTGTGTGTGCTGACGGAGACACACGGACGTCCTGGGTGTGCTGACGGAAAGCCACTGACAGCCACGGACGTCTTGTGTGTGTAAGCGGACACCCACAGACACACACGGACAGCCACGAACATCATGTGTGTGCTGACGGACAGCCATGGACGTCCTGTGTGCTGGTGTTCACCCACGAACGTCTTTTGTGTACTGAACAGACAGCCCACATGGGCCAAAATCACCCGAAATGTCCACGGAAAGGGTCAGCGTACAGAGTCCAAGGACCAACGTGCTGATATGTGTACTGATGGACAGCCACAGACGTCCTGTGTGTGCTGACAGACACACACGGACACACACGGACAGCCACGGACGTCATGTGTGTGTTGAGGGCACACACGGACGTCCTGTGTGTGCTGACGGACACCCACGGACGTCCTGTGTGTACTGAACAGATAGCCGACGTGGGACAAAATCACCCGAACAGTCCACGGGAAGGGTACTGATGGACAGCCACAAACGTCCTGTGTGTGCTGGTGGACACACACAGACGTCCTGTGTGTGCTGACGGACACACACGGACGTCCCGTGTGTGCTGAGGGACAGCCACGGACATCCCGTGTGTGTGCTGGCGGACGCCCACAGACAAACACGGACACACACGGACACACATGGACAGCCACGGATGTCCTGTGTGTGCTGACGGACAGCCACAGACAGCCACGGACGTCCTGTGTGTGCTGGCGGACACCCACGAATGTCCTGTGTGCACTAAACACATATCCCACGTGGGCCAAAATCACCCGAACAGTCCACGGGAAGGGCTAGTGTTCTGAGTCCAAGGACCAGCGTGCTGATATGTGTACTGATGGACAGCCACAGACGTCCTGTATGTGCTGACGGACACCCACGGACACACACGGATGTCCTGTGTGTGCTGACGGACACACACGGACGTCCTGTGTGTGCTGACGGACAGCCACGGTCATCCTGTGTGTGCTGACGGACAGCCACGGCCTGCCATGGATGTCCTGTTTGTGCTGACGGACAGCCACAGACAGCCACGAACGTCCTGTGTGTGTGCTGGTGGACACCCACAGACACACACTGCCACACACAGACACACATGGACAGCCACGGACGTCCTGTGTGTGCTGACGGACAGCCACAGACAGCCACGGACGTCCTGTGTGTGCTGGCGGACACCCACGGATGTCATGTGTGTACTGAACAGACATCCCACGTGGGCCAAAATCACCAAACTGTCCACGGGAAGGGCCAGCGTGCTGAAATGTATACTGGTGGAGAGCCACAGACGTCATGTATTTGCTGATGGACACACACGGACACACACAGATGTCCTGTGTGTGCTGACGGAGACACACGGACGTCCTGGGTGTGCTGACGGAAAGCCACTGACAGCCACGGACGTCTTGTGTGTGTAAGCGGACACCCACGGACACACACGGACACACACGGACAGCCACGAACATCATGTGTGTGCTGACGGACAGCCATGGACGTCCTGTGTGCTGGTGTTCACCCACGACCGTCTTTTGTGTACTGAACAGACAACCCACATGGGCCAAAATCACCCGAAATGTCCACGGAAAGGGTCAGCGTACAGAGTCCAAGGACCAACGTGCTGATATGTGTACTGATGGACAGCCACAGACGTCCTGTGTGTGCTGACAGACACACACGGACACACACGGACAGCCACGTACGTCATGTGTGTGTTGAGGGCACACACGGACGTCCTGTGTGTGCTGACGGACACCCACGGACGTCCTGTGTGTACTGAACAGATAGCCGACGTGGGACAAAATCACCCGAACAGTCCACGGGAAGGGCACTGATGGACAGCCACAAACGTCCTGTGTGTGCTGGTGGACACACACGGACGTCCTGTGTGTGCTGACGGACACACACGGACGTCCCGTGTGTGCTGAGGGACAGCCACGGACAGCCACGGACATCCCGTGTGTGTGCTGGCGGACGCCCACAGACAAACACGGACACACACGGACACACATGGACAGCCACGGATGTCCTGTGTGTGCTGACGGACAGCCACAGACAGCCACGGACGTCCTGTGTGTGCTGGCGGACACCCACGAATGTCCTGTGTGCACTGAACAGATATCCCACGTGGGCCAAAATCACCCAAACAGTCCACGGGAAGGGCTAGTGTTCTGAGTCCAAGGACCAGCGTGCTGATATGTGTATTGATGGACAGCCACAGACGTCCTGTATGTGCTGACGGACACCCACGGACACACACGGATGTCTTGTGTGTGCTGACGGAGACACACAGACGTCCTTTGTGTGCTGACGGAAAGCCACTGACAGCCACAGACGTCCTCTGTGTGTTGGCGGACACCCACGGACACACACGGACAGCCACGGACAGCCATGGACGTCCTGTGTGTGCTGACGGACAGCCACGGACTGCCACAGACGTCCTGTGTGTGCTGACAGACAGCCACACACAGCTACGGATGTCCTGTAGGTGTTGGCGGATACCCACGGACGTCTTGTGTGTACTGAACAGACAGCCCACATGGGCCAAAATCACCCAAACAGTCCATGGGAAGGGCCAGCATGCTGAGTTCAAGGACCAGCGTGCTGATATGTGTACTGATGGACAGCCACGGACGTCTTGTGTGTGCTGACGGACACACACGGACACACACAGACAGCGACAGACGTCCTGTGTGTGCTGACGGACACACACATACAGCCACTGATATCCTATGTGTGCTGGCGGACACCCACGGACGTCCTGTGTGTACTGAACCGGCAGCCCACATGGGCCAAAATCACCCGAAATTGTCCACGGGAAGGGTAAGCGTGCGGAGTCCAAGGACTAACGTGCTGATATGTGTACTGATGGACAGCCACGGACGTCCTGTGTGTGCTGACGGACACCCACGGACGTCTTGTGTGTACTGAACAGACAGCCCACGTGGGGCAAAATCATCCGAACAGTCCACGGGAAGGGCCAGCATACTGAGTCCAAGGACCAGCGTGCCGATATGTAATGATGGACAGCCATGGACGTCCGGTGTGTGCGGACGGACACACACGGACACACACGGACTGCCACAGATGTCCTGTGTGTGCTGACGGACACACACGGATGTCCTGAGTGTGCTGATGGACCCCCACGGACGTCTTGTGTGTACTGAACAGACAGCCCACGTGAGCCAAAATCCCCCGAACAGTCCACGGCAAGGGCAAGCGTGCTGAGTCCAAGGACCAGCCTGCTGATATGTGTACTGATGGACAGCCACGAACGTCCTGTGTGTGTGCTGGTGGACACCCACAGACACACACTGCCACACACAGACACACATGGACAGCCACGGACGTCCTGTGTGTGCTGACGGACAGCCACAGACAGCCACGGACGTCCTGTGTGTGCTGGCGGACACCCACGGATGCCATGTGTGTACTGAACAGACATCCCACGTGGGCCAAAATCACCAAACTGTCCACGGGAAGGGCCAGCGTGCTGAAATGTATACTGATGGAGAGCCACAGACGTCCTGTATTTGCTGATGGACACACACGGACACACACAGATGTCCTGTGTGTGCTGACGGAGACACACGGACGTCCTGGGTGTGCTGACGGAAAGCCACTGACAGCCACGGACGTCTTGTGTGTGTTAGCGGACACCCACGGACACACACGGGCACACACGGACAGCCACGAACATCATGTGTGTGCTGACGGACCGCCATGGACGTCCTGTGTGCTGGTGTTCACCCACGAACGTCCTTTGTGTACTGAACAGACAGCCCACATGGGCCAAAATCACCCGAAATGTCCACGGAAAGGGTCAGCGTGCAGAGTCCAAGGACCAACGTGCTGATATGTGTACTGATGGACAGCCACAGACGTCCTGTGTGTGCTGACAGACACACACGGACACACACGGACAGCCACGGACGTCATGTGTGTGTTGAAGGCACACACAGACATCCTGTGTGTACTGAACAGATAGCCGACGTGGGACAAAATCACCCGAACAGTCCACGGGAAGGGCACTGATGGACAGCCACAAACGTCCTGTGTGTGCTGACGGACACACACGGACGTCCTGTGTGTGCTGACGGACACACACAGACGTCCTGTGTGTGCTGATGGACACACACGGACGTCCCGTGTGTGCTGACGGACAGCCACGGACAGCCACGGACGTCCCGTGTGTGTGCTGGCGGACACCCACAGACAAACACGGACACACACGGACACACATGGACAGCCACGAATGTCCTGTGTGTGCTGACGAACAGCCACAGACAGCCACGGACGTCCTGTGTGTGCTGGCGGACACCCACGGATGTCCTGTGTAAGACCCGTTCCTGGTCTCTTGACCCAACTGGATACGAATGCTTACTTATTAATTTCTTTGCTTGTTTGATCCATTTTAAATCTTTTATTTACTGTCATATTTGAATATGAGGTTCATAATCAAAGGAACAGATTGCACAGCGGAATAACAATGTATAAACTTTGTATTACTTAGAAACATGAGATTCAATACACAACTTCTTAACAGTCTCATAGACAATCACTAGTTCATCCCTAGTATCATCTAACCACACGTTACACAGCCTCTCACTGACCGAGCCTTCACGGCTCCTTGGCTTGACCAGAACTATCCTTTGTTCCTGAAAACACAACCAGATAAGCATTAATCATAACCGAGAATAGAACGGATTGATTCTACAATGCTTGGCTTGGTTCCTAGAACTTAGATAAACCTCAGTCAACATAATCATAAAACGTATAAACCTACCTACCGTATCCTAAGTCATTCAACCAACCACCCCTTGACTTAGAATCAGATAGATAGTCCAGAATAGATAAACAGAACACACGAACAGATCCGGATCGTCCCCAAAGACCAATCCGTCTAACCGGATAGAATCTAGGTGCGACCGGCCAATGGAGTCCGGCTCAATGGCCCAACGGACTCCCTTACCTGATCCGGCCTTAGGCCTGGATCCAATCGGCCGAGTAAGCCTCAAGCCTAATCCGGAAGGCTTAGCAACCGGTCAGACCTTGCGACTCTACCTTGGCTTAGACAAACCGTGACCTTGTCTTGACTAGACAAGCCATAGGCTGATCCATAAGGATCGGTCCTAACCCGTCCCGAAAGACACCGTTTGGAACATGCACCCGTTGGCCATTCGTGCCTCTTGGACACTCATGACTCTTGACAACTCGTGCCCTTTGGGTCATTCCCAACCGTTCGTCCTAACCGCCCAGTCTTGGTGCGATCGGATCATCCGACTAACCGACCCGTGTCTAGGCTAGCGGTTTGGTTATGTTCGGCCAAAGCCTAGGGACGTGTCCCTTGGACTCAACCAACACAACCTTTCGTGTTTAACCAGAGAGAAGAGAATAGAAACGAATTGAAACAGATAAGGAGAGCCGGATGGGACTTAGGAACCGAGCAGAGCCGTTGTGCGGTCGCATGGACCGTCCGTTCGGTCTGATGGAGCCACGGCCCATCACATACCTTGTGAACCACGTCTGGGTTCTCCATGCTCTTCTCCTTGTCTTGATCTCCCATTCTTGACCGGAGTTAGTCCTCAAACGATCAGAGTCGCCGGAACACAACACCACCACAATCGGCCTTTCTCTTGGCCGGAACTTTCTCTTTCTCTCTTTCTTTCTCTCTATGTTTTTCTCTGAGTATTTTACTCTGGAATTGGATAATGAATTCGACCAGAGAGCCCCCATATTTATAGAAAACGAGGGGGTAAGTCTTGCCCCACGAACAGGCATGACTTGCTAGCGAATGGGCACCATCGGCCAAGGGTTGTCCCCTTTCGGCCACTTGCATCCCTTCGCCCTTTCTGATTGGGTTTGGGGTCGGCCACAAGCCCAACCCACGCCCCAAGTCTCCTGGACTTAGCCCATGGCTTTGTCCTAAGACCCAACAGCCCATGGCTTCATGGCCGGACCTCACAGCCCGCCACTGACCCGGACCATCGGCCTAAAGCCCGGACAGTCCGTCTAGCTGAGATGAGCTGACTCTCAGCTGCCTCAGCTGAGTGAGCTAGTAGTCCAGCTAGTGGAGCTGACTTAGTAGGGACTGAGCTGGAGTGAACTGAACCTAGCTTCATTGAGCTGGCCGAGCTACTCGTCCACTTCGTCCACTTCGTCCAGCTACCGTCTTACTCGTCCTAGCTGTCTCTTAGCATGTATAAGGTTAAGTCTAAGTTTCCTTATGTCCTTAACCTTCTTTCTCGACCATGGAACGCTTGCCTTGATGTCCTAAGACATGGCTTGCACGTTTCCTCGAACCATGGCCGTCCCAACAATCCTACTCAGGATTGGGGGTGTGACAAGTCTCCCCCCCTTGGGATGGATTCGTCCTCGAATCCGAATCGAATGCTTCCTCGGAAACAAACTGATCCAACCACTCTGGGTACTCTGCTTTCATTCTAGCTTCTGTTTCCCAAGTGATTATATCCTGACCATTACAGTCCCAGACGACCTTGACCATCTGGACCGTCTTCTTCCTTGTTGCTTTTTCCCATCCTATCTACGATTCGAACTGGCCTCGTTTCCAAGGTTAGGTTCTTACCAAGATCGTCTGGAATGGCAGGAAGAGCGATGTCTTGGTCCGTCAAACATTTCCGAAGTTGGGAGACGTGGAACACATTATGGAATGCGTCCATCTTGGCCGGCAAGTCCAACTTGTAGGCTACCATCCCCACTCTTTCAATGATCTTGAACGGCCCCAAGTATCTCGGATCTAACTTCCGTCTTCCGGAGATCCGGACTCGTCCTTTGAAGGTAATCATTTTGAGATACACCAAGTCACCTACTTGGAACTCGAGATCTTTCCTTCTTCGATCTGCATAGTTCTTTTGGCGGTCTTGTGCCTGTCTCATCTTGTCCCTCAAGAACTTGATCTTTTCGGTTGTCTCTTCGACAATCTCCGGACCAATCATGCTGCGGTCCAGCATAAGGGTGTCCTGCATGGACGCCCATACAGAGCTTCGTATGGCGACATGCCAATACTACTATGGAAGCTATTGTTGTAAGCAAATTCTACCAGAGGTAGATGTTTCTCCCAGGAATCACCCCAGTCTAGAACACATGCTCGCAACATATCTTCCAACGTCTGGATCGTACGTTCAGACTGTCCATCCGTCTGTGGGTGATAGGCTGTACTCATGTTCACTCTTGTTCCTAAAGCTTTTTGGAAAGCCTTCCAGAAGTAAGATGTGAACCTTGAATCCCTATCTGAAACTATGCTTGCCGGCACACCATGTAGTCGGACGATGTCATCAATGTACTTACGTACAATCTGATCTACCCCATCCGACTTTTTGATAGCCAGGAAGTGTACTGATTTGGTTAGGCGATCAACCACAACCCAAACCGCATCTTTCTTATTCCTCGTGGTAGGGAACCCAGTCACAAAGTCCATTGTGAAGTGATCTCATTTCCATTCTGGAATAGGCAAGCTTTTTAATAGTCCACTAGGCACTTGATGTTCTGCTTTGATGAGTTGGCAAGTGGAACACTTGGCCACCCATTCCGCGACGTCGGCCTTCATACGCATCCAATGATAGAACTTCTTAAGGTTCTGGTACATCTTGGTCGTACCAGGATGAACCGAGAATCTGGATTTATGAGCCTCCCTCATAATCTCTTCCTTTAGACTCCTATCATTAGGAACACTGATCCGACCGTTTACTAGGATGGTACCATCCTTTGCAGTTTGGTACTCCGTTCTATCATTCTGAGCAACCTTGTTTAGGTTCTCGTCCTGACCTTGAGCCAACCGAATTCGGGTAAGCAGGTCGGCCTGATTGACTGCCTCTAATCCGAGTGGTTCAGACTCTTTGGTCGATGCGTTCAACCGTAGGGCACGAACCGTACCGTCCAGGTCATCTGCTTCTCGTTCGGCTGATACGTCGGCCCTTCTCCGGCTCAAGGCATCTGCGAACAGATTAGCCTTTCCCGGATGATAGGTGATATCCAGATCGTAATCAGCTACAAACTCCATCCACCTTCTCTGCCTTAAGTTTAACTCAGGCTGGGTGAATATATACTTAAGACTCTTATGGTCCGTAAGTATCTGAACCTTGGCACCATATAAGTATGATCGCCAAATCTTTAAGGCGAACACTACCGCAGCCATTTCAAGGTCATGGGTGGGGTAGTTTCCCTCATGTTTTCTCAACTGCCTTGACGCATAGGCGATGACCTTCCCATGCTGGGTTAATACGCAACCTAGTCCTGTTATGGACGCATCCGTATAAACCACATAGGGTTGGTCGGCCTCTGGAAGAACCAGAATAGGTGCGCTAGTCAGCATGTCCTTAAGCGCGGAAAAACATTTCCCACACTCCTCAGACCATGTGAACTTAACGTCCTTCCCGGTCAACCGTGTCATAGGCTGAGCCAAGCTTGCGAATCCTTTCACAAACTTTCTATAATAACCTGCCAGCCCTAGGAAGCTTCAAACTTCCGTGGCACTGCGTGGTCGAGGCCAATCCTTGATTGCCTTGATCTTCTCTGGATCCACCGAGACGCCCTCACCGGACACAATATGGCCGAGAAACCCAATGCTCTTCTGCCAAAAACTGCATTTACTGAGTTTTGCATAGAGTTTGTGTTCCCGTAATCGTTCCAGCACGGCTCTCAGGTGTTTCCGATGAGATTTCTCATCCTTGGAGTAAATCAGGATATCATCAATGAAGATGATCACTGATTCGTCCAGGAAGTCTCGGAACACGCTGTTCATCATATTCATGAATGCAGCAGGCGCATTGGTCAGACCGAATGGCATAACCACAAACTCGTAGTGGCCGTACCTGGTCCGGAATGCTGTCTTTCTAATATCATTTGGCTCTATAGGGATCTGATGATACCCTGAGGCCAAATCAATCTTAGAAAACCACTTGGCTCCTTTGAGTTGATCCAACAACTCATCTATTCTGGGCAACGGGTACTTGTTCTTCACAGTAACCCTCGATAATCAATACACAGACGCATGCTACCATCCTTCTTTTTCACAAAGAGGACTGGTGCACCCCAAGGAGAGCTACTTGGACGTATGAACCCCTTGTCCAGCAATTCTTCTAATTGCTTCTTTAGCTCGGCCATCTCGGCTGGAGCCATTCGGTACGGACTCTTGGACAGTGGAGCTGTCCCTGGTTCTAGTTCAATCGTAAATGGATCCGACCTATCAGGGGGGACACCCTGTAGCGAACGGAACACATCTGGGAACTCAGACACCAACGGGTTCTCAGTTAGATCTTTCTGATCATCAGACCTGCCGTGCTCCATAGTGGTAATTGTGGTCAAATATGCTTCACAACCCCGTCTAAGCATCCGTTCTGCTCGGATTGCTGACACCACTACTCTATCCAGAGCCGGACTCATATTCAGACTTTGGTACTGGATCGGGTGAGGTCCAGTCTCCAACCGTACACATCCTCTGTGGCAGTCGAGAGTGGCCCGATACTTTCCCAACCAATCCATGCCTAGGATCACATCGTGATTCTGTAGGCGCAACACAATCAGATCTACAGGCAGATTTTTCTCCTGGATCATCACCGGGATATTAGTCATGAGCCCTAATGAGTGCATGATTTGCCCACCGGCCGCCCTCACTAGTCTCGAATTATCCCCAGAACAGAGCCAGAACAGACCCTTTCCGACCAGTTCCGGACTCACAAAACTATGTGTAGCCCCTGTGTCGAAATGCACGTGGGTTTCAACACCACCAATCATGAGGGTCCCTATAAGAGACCCACATCAGAATCCCCTAGACACTCTAGGTTCCAGACCAAGCATTCTATTGAATGTAAACAGATAAATTCAGAAATTACCAGAGATCGAATCAAACGATCCAGAAGCGCCGTCATCTCGGGACAGCATACACCCTTGGTGTTGTGGTCGGCCTGCTCGGGGTCGACTTTCCCGTGTCTCCACGACCCTTCCCTTGTCCTCCTTGCCGCTTAGGACATTCACTTTGGAAGTGTCCGCTTTGGCCGCAATGGAAACAAGTCCAAGAGCTGCTGCCACTAGATTGGCCCTGAGTCCGGCTTGGTCGAGTGCAATCTCGGATGGAATGATCCAAGCTACCACATCTCACACAAGCTCCCATGGCTTTCCAGCATTCACCTGGATGGTTCTTACCACACTTGGGACATTCAGGTCGTCCACTAGAGGCCTTGCCTCCGTCAACCTGGTCCCACTTCCTCTTTCGGTCGTTAGTCTTACCCATTGGGACAGACTGCGACTTTGTCTTAAGCTTGGCTTCCTCGGCCAAGTTAGACTCCAAAAGAGCTACACGTTCAACCAGCTCTCCGACGTTGCTGAAGGTGCGGATCGAACAGTGAGTTCTCAGCTCCGGCCTTAAGCCTCGAATGAACCGACGAAACTGGACTGTCTCGTCCTCAAGTTCCCTTCCAACAAAATGTCGGAGCCGGTTGAACTCCTCTTCGTACTCACGTACGGCCCTGCGGCCTTGGGTAAGGTCTAGGAATCTTCCTTCCAGACGGTCCCAAGCCTCTGCAGGAAAGTATTTGCGGTTAAATTCATCTTCAAAATCCGCAAAACTCTGGAGACTTCCATTGGTGCGCTTGTTCACAGCCAGCCACCAATTATGCGCGTCCCCTTCCAGGAAGTGAACCGCAATGTCTCTCTTGTAATCCTCAGGACAACGAGTTGAGCTGAAGTTTCGGACTAGCCTACTCCTCCACTCGTCTGCCTCAATAGGATCGGTGCTTCCTGAGAAATGCTTCGTCCCTAGACGGGAGATGTGCTGAAGCAAACTCAGATAGTCCACCTTTTTCCCGGTCCTTTCTGGTGGATCAATCTCGATCACCTCGACCGTTTCCACCACTGGACCATTGGTGTTGGGGGCGGTCGTAGCAACAGGCGTAGCTTGGCCAATTGAGGAGCTCACTAATGGCGTGAACAGTTGGGCCATAGCCGCCACCTGAGTCCCCATTACCTTCATGGCCTCTAACAAGTCCTCTTTGGACAGTGTTGCGGTTACATTGGCCGTACCATCGGCCACTTTCTCACGCTGGCCACCATCACGGTTAGCGTTCGAGGATTCCACTTCCTCATCACTCTCCTGATGTTCCTGACCATCCTGTTGCGTCCCCGTAAGATTAGCCTGATCAGTTGGCAACACATTTTCAGTGTTAGCCGCGGCCGGATCGGTTTGCAAACCGGACAGATTAGTTCCGTCCACGGCCACTTGACTAGACTGACCAGCCATTCTCTTACTTCTTCGGGACTTTCCCGATTTGCTTTTTCCAGCCTAAGGATTCAGACAATGTTAGTACAAAACACACTAACATAAACAGAAGAAAACAATTCCTAGACTAAGCAATCAAACCTCACCGTGAGACCTAATCAGCTGGCTGCGTGTGTGTGTGTGGACTACATAACCCAACTATCCTAGAATCAAGCATGCTCTGATACCAACTTGTAAGACCCGTTCCTGGTCTCTTGACCCAACTGGATACGAATGCTTACTTATTAATTTCTTTGCTTGTTTGATCCATTTTAAGTCTTTTATTTACTAAGTCATATTCGAATATGAGGTTCATAAACAAAGGAACAGATTGCACAGCGGAATAACAATGTATAAACTTTGTATTACTTAGAAACATGAGATTCAATACACAACTTCTTAACAGTCTCATAGACAATCACTAGTTCATCCCTAGTATCATCTAACCACACGTTACACAGCCTCTCACTGACCGAGCCTTCACGGCTCCTTGGCTTGACCAGAACTATCCTTAGTTCTTTAAACCACAACCAGATAAGCATTAATCATAACCGAGAATAGAACGGATTGATTCTACAATGCTTGGCTTGGTTCCTAGAACTTAGATAAACCTCAGTCAACATAATCATAAAACGTATGAACCTACCTACCGTATCCTAAGTCATTCAACCAACCACCCCTTGACTTAGAATCAGATAGATAGTCCAGAATAGATAAACAGAACACACGAACAGATCCGGGTCGTCCCCAAAGACCAGTCCGTCTAACCAGATAGAATCTAGGTGCGACCGGCCAATGGAGTCCGGCTCAATGGCCCAACGGACTCCCTTACCTGATCCGGCCTTAGGCCTGGATCCAATCGGCCGAGTAAGCCTCAAGCCTAATCCGGAAGGCTTAGCAACCGGTCAGACCTTGCGACTCTACCTTGGCTTAGACAAACCGTGACCTTGTCTTGACTAGACAAGCCATAGGCTGATCCATAAGGATCGGTCCTAACCCGTCCCGAAAGACACCGTTTGGAACATGCACCCTTTGGCCATTCGTGCCTCTTGGACACTCATGACTCTTGACAACTCGTGCCCTTTGGGTCATTCCCAACCGTTCGTCCTAACCGCCCAGTCTTGGTGCGATCGGATCATCCGACTAACCGACCCGTGTCTAGGTTAGCGGTTTGGTTATGTTCGGCCAAAGCCTAGGGACGTGTCCCTTGGACTCAACCAACACAACCTTTCATGTTTAAACAGAGAGAAGAGAAGAGAAACGAAATGAAACAGATAAGGAGAGCCGGATGGGACTTAGGAACCGAGCAGAGCCGCGGTGCGGTCGCATGGACCGTCCGTTCGGTCTGATGGAGCCACGGCCCATCACATACCTTGTGAACCACGTCTGGGTTCTCCATGCTCTTCTCCTTGTCTTGATCTCCCATTCTTGACAGGAGTTAGTTCTCAAACGATCAGAGTCGCCGGAACACAACACCACCACAATCAGCCTTTCTCTTGGCCGGAATTCTCTCTTTCTCCCTTTCTTTCTCTCTACGTTTTTCTCTGAGTATTTTACTCTGGAATTGGATAATGAATTCGACCAGAGAGCCCCCATATTTATAGAAAACGAGGGGGTAAGTCTTGCCCCACGAACAGGCATGACTTGCTAGCGAATGGGCACCATCGGCAAAGGGTTGTCCCCTTTCGGCCACTTGCATCCCTTCGCCCTTTCTGATTGGGTTTGGGGTCGGCCACAAGCCCAACCCACGCCCCAAGTCTCCTGGACTTAGCCCATGGCCTTGTCCTATGACCCAACAGCCCATGGCCTCATGGCCGGACCTCACAGCCCGCCACTGACCCGGACCCGGACCATCGGCCAAAAGCCCGGACAGTCCGTCTAGCTGAGATGAGCTGACTCTCAGCTGCCTCAGCTGAGTGAGCTAGTAGTCCAGCTAGTGGAGCTGACTTAGTAGGGACTGAGCTGGAGTGAACTGAACCTAGCTTCATTGAGCTGGCCGAGCTACTCGTCCACTTCGTCCAGCTACCGTCTTACTCGTCCTAGCTGTCTCTTAGCTTGTATAAGGTTAAGTCTAAGATTCCTTATGTCCTTAACCTTCTTTCTCGACCATGGAACGCTTGCCTTGATATCCTAAGACATGGCTTGCACGTTTCCTCGAACCATGGCCGTCCCAACAATCCTACTCAGGATTGGGGGCGTGACATCCTGTGTGCACTGAACAGACATCCCACGTGGGCCAAAATCACCCAAACAGTCCACGGGAAGGGCCAGTGTTCTGAGTCCAAGGACCAGCGTGCTGATATGTGTACTGATGGACAGCCACAGACGTCCTGTATGTGCTGACGGACACCCACGGACACACACGGATGTCTTGTGTGTGCTGACGGAGACACACGGACGTCCTGTGTGTGCTGACGGAAAGTCACTGACAGGCACAGACGTCCTCTGTGTGTTGGCGGACACCCACGGACACACACGGACAGCCATGGACATCCTGTGTATGCTGACGGACAGCCATGGACGTCCTGTGTGCTGGTGGACACCCACAAACGTCCGGTGTGTACTGAACAGACAACCCATATGGGCCAAAATCACCCAAACAGTCCACGGGAAGGGCCAGCGTGCTAAGTCCAAGGACCAACATGCTGATATATGTACTAATGGACAGCCGCGGACGTCCTTTGTGTGTCACGGACACACACGGACAGCCAAGGACGTCCTGTGTGTGCTGACGGACACACACGGACGTCTTGTGTGTGCTGACGGACACCCACGGACGTCCTGTGTGTACTGAACAGATAGCCCATGTGGGCCAAATTCACCGGAACAGTCCACGGGAAGGGTCAGCGTGCTGAGTCCAAGGACCAACGAGCTGATATGTGTACTGATAGGCTCAGCGTGCTGAGTCCAAGGACCAACGAGCTGATATGTGTACAGTCCATGGGAAGGGTCAGCGTGCTGAGTCCGTCTCGCTCGGTCGCTACGTAGCGACCGAGCCCGAGCCAAGCTCGGTCGCTACGTAGCGAGCGGGCTCGAGCCAAAGTTCGGTCGCTGCGTAGTGACCGAGCTCTTCCGGACATCGATACGACATCAGTACATGCATTCTCGTCAAACCTTCAAATGTTATCTCCCGAAGACCGTAGCGAGCTCAGTCTATGTTTTCCATAATTCTAAATCATCGATAAAACTTCGCGGATTAGAAACCGCGGAAAGTTCTTTCTTTGTCGAAAGAAATCGTAGTAAACGCTTCGAGTCGGAAGACGGCCCAAAGGGACCTAAAACACAACTCGAGGCCCATCCTGCGATTTCTTAACCAAAAGCCCGTAAACCACAGCACGGTTTACGCTTGGTCCACAAGGAAGGATAAATGTCAAGTTTCCGCGGATAAATACGGAAGTTTTGAAGATAATTGTGAAAATCGTGAAAAATAGAATATCTCCATTTTTATGCTATGACGGCTTAAGGGCAGAAGAGTAAAAGCGTAAACCAACCTTGGAGCTAGTATATAAGGAGTCCTAGGCGAGGAGCATGAAGGAGAGCTTTTTTTAGACTCGGAATTCTCTGCACTTTGAAACTTTAGGGTTTATTCTCGACAAGTTCGGTTTCTATGACTGGCACTCAACTACTAGACGAACTCGCCCAGGCAGTTCGATCTCTTGTCCAGCTCTATTAATTGAACTACGTTCGGCTTGATCCTCGAAAGGGGTACGTAGGCAGCCTTTAACAAGGTTCAGTCCGAAATCAATCAAAAACCTTTTTTGTATCTTTTTCGTCTTTTGTTATCGAGCTGCGACTTAGCTAGGATTGAGCTTTTAGGCCGCTAGAACTAGGTAACTCGCTGACATCCTTTGCGGCCAAAGCATTTATGATCTCTTGTAATGATCGCAACGCTCTTACGCAGATTCGAAATAAGATCTACTGTTTTCTCTAAACTCGTTTGTTATCTTTTTCACGATTTCCACATATAT
>NW_022610719.1:45000-80000 GCF_000309985.2 Brassica rapa
TTCGGAAATACGATCTCCGAGGATTTTCGGGTGGTCGTAACCGTTTTTGACCCCAACAGTTAGCCCCCCAGCCCGTTAGGATCATGCATCGTAGGATCCTAGCGTGCGGTTAGGCATGTTTGGCAAGTTAGGCGTGATGGATGGAATTAATATCCGAAAGTCCGAGCTTGAATAGTAAATCCTTATGCCTATAAGAAGGGAGGTAACTTGTTCCATAATTTTTTCACTTTCTTGTCTTTCTCTAAGATCTTTCTTAAGAGAAACTTTCTATCTTTCTCTCCACCCTTTTCCTCTATTCTCTCAGGAGAAGTGTAAAGATGTCGAGCAAGAAAAAGATTGCGAAAAAAGGGTCTTCGTCCGCGACTCCTTATGAAGAGCTCATTGTTCCAAAGATGGAGTTCGTGCCTCACTCGGTGCATCCTGCCGAGAACGAGGCATGGTGGGTTGCTCATTATGGCTCGTTGACCCCTCCCAAGGAGAAGCCGTTCCCGGTCCTGGTCCATCGTGGAGTCGAGGAAGGGGATGCAAGCAGGAGTACCGACGAGTTTCTCGCTATCATGCGATCTTTCTACCATATCCCGGATGCTGTGGAATTCCGGGTTCCCCGCCGCGGGGAATGTGCTAACAGCCCCCAAGAGGGTTACTTTACTTGCTATGAGGCGTTCGTAGTGCGTTGTCGCCTATGGTTCCCAATACCCGAAATTCTCGTCCGAGTGTTGGATCGTATCGAAGTTGCGATAAGTCAGTTGACTCCCCTTGCCATTCAGCATCTTATCGGGATCCTGATCCTAAGCTACGAGCATGGCCTTTCCCTTTCCGTCGATCATTATGAAGCGCTTTTGAGGCTTCAACTTGTCAGATACGGATAAGCATAGGTGGCCCCTCGGAAATTTATGTCAGTGGTTAAGAAGTTCATTTCGAACTTCAACTCGTGGAAGAAGTTCTTTTTCTTTGTTCGTGTAGACGCTGCGTCCGTCGAAGAGAGTTGCATTCCACTGTTCCGGAGGTTGCCGAATGATCGTCCCTTCATCAACCCTCTTGCTCCGTTCCCCGAGGACATCATTGCGGTGAGGGATGTTCTCAGGAACGGTCCTTTCTTAAGGACTTCTTTTACGCCGAAGAGGGTTCGGAAGGCATTGAGATTCGTGCAACCCGGTCCTGCTTTGGCTGCAGACACGGGAAGCGACTCCGAACCTGACGACCAGAATCCCGTCGAAGCTCCAACAGCTATGCCGGAGTCGAGCTCTTGGAAGGGAAAATATGTGGATCTTGGCGACATAGAGTTTTCGATGGATGACTCTATGCTTCCAGGATGGGATCCGAACCTTGCTTACGGCGATGGGAGTGGTTCGAGCGAGGCCCCTATTCCAGATTTCGACGATTTTTTCGCCGGTCTGCCACCGGGTTTCGATGCTCCTCCTCCTACGAAAGAATCGGCGAGGCCGAGAGTCGTTGCGGAAGGATCTCGCATCATCAATGGGGTTAGTTTTTTGAGAATTTTTTGGTGATTTTCCTATGTATATATTTATAATATGTCAATCGATTTTGCAGGGCCTGAGGTTGCTGGGCTCGGCCATTGTGGCGGGCCATAGAGAAGCCATGGTCTACCGCTTCAAAGCGGAGAAAGCGGAGCGGGATCTCGCTCGTGTGCAAGGCGAGATGTTGGAGCGAGAAGCGCAACTTACTCGTGATCATGCACGGGCAATCCGCAAAGCCGAAAGGAAAGGCAAAAGGGAAATCGTCGAGGTGATGAAGACTCGTGCCTCACAATTCTAGGTTGAGTATGGGAACCTCAAGAGTGCCTTTACCTCGGTGGGTGACTTTCGTGAGTGCCGCGGTTCGGTCAGAAGTCTTTGGAGGACGCGAGCTGATGACTATGTGTTTGAAGAGGAAATGAGCTTGATGAAGAGTGGGATGAACGAACGTGCCCATGCCGAGGCGCTTATCCCTCCGATCGACGAGTGGATTCAAGGGTTCTGGGATTCCATCCCGGTTTCCCCTGATACCAAGGAGGTTCCGACCGGGTTTCCCGATGGTGGCGAGGAAGTGGATCGTCCCGCGGATGCGTTCGGTGCTTCGTTGTCCGGGGACTTTGACTTTGGATTATGAGGGATGGATCAGTTATCCTTTTATCTGTTTTCGGCCGAGTGTGGCCCTTTGAATTTGGATTTTGTTTATGCCTAGATGGCCGTATTTGTATTTACCGGGACTGGCCGTTGGTGGCTTTGAATCCCTTGCCGCTTTACGCGGTTTATTTATATGACGAATGTTTTGTTTCGAGTTTTCCTAAGTAGGGTTGAAGTAAATATGAGTTGTTATCTCGTATTTAGTTCTGATTAGACGTTCAATCTGTTGGTTTGTTCGTCATTTTCGTAAAAATTTACTTATCTTTACGATTTTCGAGAACATTGAGATACGAACGGAGAGACATGATTTAGGATCTCGTATCTTTTAGATATCATGCCTTGAGATGTTTGAGACCAGAGCGTTGGGTTTAGGGCAAGACCTAGGTTTACTTTCGGTTAAGGTTTGTGCGGTGACTAGCCGGCTATCGTTTTTCCTGTTGCGATTTCTTCCTGATCGCATCGATTTAAAGTCCGCGATATGTTCTCGGCTTATATGACTTGTATGGTACGAATCGAGCATCTTCTCAGAATCAACTGGAAGTGCTAAACCAAAATTTCGGATTTTTGTTGTAGCGCGCTTTTGTCCTTGTGCTGGACGTTTTTAAAGATCAAAAGAGTGATCGAATTGCGTTTGTTTAAGACGGCTGGCGTGTTCGTCGGGGCCAATCGACAAACGAGGTGTAAGGTTTTTGGTGGTCGCGTTCGGACAATTTGTTAGCATTGTCCTCGAATTTTAACTTTTGCGACGTCTCGCAGTTATTTCGAGGATTATACGTGTATTTTTGCGTGTTTGAAAGATGATAATCTTTACGATTTGTGGGCCGGAAGGGGCCGCAGACAAGAGTCTTAACGTTTTCAGGCGTGTCCTAAAAGTTTCTTTTGTGTTTTACTGAAGCGTAAACGTTTTCGATAAAAAGGACAGCGTATCTTGTAGTAAAAGTTTTTGAAGTTTCTAAAAACTCGATTACAATAATGAAGATTTTTCTAAGTGGGAGTATACGAGTATACGCACCCATTCCCCCCATCCCCCTTTTAGAGAGGGGGATAGCTGAACTCGTCTTTTGACGAGCTGCCTACGTACCCCTTTCGAGGATCAAGCCATCTCGTAGTTCTGTTTCATGCTGCGAGTGTTCTTACTCGGCGGTAGATGTCGTGATGTCCGCCTTGACCGTGTCGATCGTGGCTGGGTCGACGCTATTTTCCGGATGTTCCGGTTGAGTTGTCGCGTGGGCTTTGGATTTATGTCGAGCTTCGACGTCCGATGCGTTTGCGTCGATAGACGATTTTACTTCGTCTTCTCCCGGGGCGCTTTTGGCTGAAGATCGATCTATCTTCGCGCGTTTGCCGTTTGCAGTTGCAGAAGCCGTGATTTGCCTTAACTTATTCTCCGTGAGGAAGCATAGTCGCGACTGTTTTTGGCATCCCCAGATGCCCGCGACTCCGCTCGGCGTTGGGAACTTGAGACCCAGGTGGTAGGTTGACGGAACTGCCTGCATGGCGTTGAGCCGTGGGGTTCCCATGATCACGTTGTAGATAGCGGGATGATCGACTACCGCGAACTCGACGATTTTCGTGATCTCCTTGGCCATGACTGGCAATTGGATTGATCCGAGAGTCATCGACACTTCGCCTGAAAAACCCGTGAGCGGTTTTGGCGTCGGAATTACTTCTCCAAGTTTGATACTCATCCGCTTGAGAGTGTCGCGGAAGATTACGTTGACCGTGGTTCCCGTGTCGACGAGTACCCTTCCGACTTCTAAATCTCGTATGACGAGATCTATGACGAGCGGGTTGCAGTGAGGTTGGTCGATACCGCCAGCTTCTTCCTCTGTGAAGCTGATCGAGCAACTTTGGCCGTCTCGAGGAGGAGACCATGTAGGCCAATTTGCACTTGACTCTGCCTTCCGTTGGTAAGCCTTGATGGCCGACACGGTATCGCTGCAGTATTGTGATCCTCCGATGATCATATTGACTATGCGACGATTGTTATCGTTCCCTTTGTCATCCGGCCTCCTACCGCGTTTATCCCCAGGTTGGTTTCGTTGAGGGGATTTTTCAGCGGGCGGATTTCTATCCGTCTTTGGAGGCCGATCAGAATCGAGGATGAGATCCTTGACGCTAGTTACTTCCGAAAGCTCTCCAGCGAGTAGCTTCGCGGCCAGTCTTGCTCCCAAGACTTTGCAGTTGGTCGTGGAGTGTCCTCGGGATTGGTGGAACTCGCAGAAGGTGTTTTCGTCATACCCTTGATTGCGAGTCCATGTGTTGCCCGTGGTCCGGCCTTGATCCGAATTGATCGCATAGTTATGCGCCCCTTGGAGATCTTCCCCCTCGTGATGGACGTACTTGTCGTTACGAGAGTTCTTCTTTTTCCCCTTCGGATCTGCGTCTTTCGAGGATGGTCTTGCCGGCTTATGTTTTTGCGATAAGACTTTAGTTTCTTCCTCGACTATGATGTAGTCCGTTGCTTTGTGGAGGGCGTCCTGGATCGTTTGCGGTTTGTCGAGAGTTATCCATTTTCTGAATTTCGACTTGTACCAGAGCGTCTTTCTCAGCGCGTCGATGGCCACTTTGTCGCTTATCCCGCTGACCCTGGACATATACAGCTTGAACCGACTGATAAACTCGCGGAGGGGTTCGTCTTCCCTCTGGGAGAGACTCCAGAGGTCAACATCGGAGGTTTCTCTGTCTATGAATACAGAGTACTGTTTGAGAAATTCCGATGCGAGCTGTCGAAAACTCCCGATGGTGTTGCGACGAAGGCGTGCGAACCATTCGAGCGCTGCTCCTTCAAGATTTTTGACGAACAGGCGGCAATAGCCGGCATCTTTTTCGCCGTCCTTCAGTCTTGCTCTTCCCATCGCGATGTGGAAAGCCTGGTCTTTCGAGCTCCTTCTAGCAGTCGATCGATCTCGGGGGCAGCACTAGTAGCATGATGGATTTGAGACTTTACGGCTCTCACTTCTGCCGCAGTCTTGGTGATGTAGTCGCGAAGATCGCGGATGTCCGATGTCTCGTCAGTAGATTTCCGAGCCTGTCGGCGTTTACTGCGGGTAAGCTCGGTTTGCCTTTCAGCCAGCTCCTCCTGTTCGTTCCAATAGGCGATCTCTTCTTCTTCCGTCATTGGTTTTTCGAACGGGGAACCTTCTCGAGCAGATCGGCTCCTGGTCCTTCTTGGATGTCTGTCGACATCCTCGTCGGTATCGTTGGAGACATCGCTAGGATCCAGGTCAATGTGTTCGGCTTCGTTATCCTCCGAATCCTTTGCAGGGGGCGGAAGACTTTCAGAGTTCCCCTTTTCGATGGGAGATTTCTCGCTAGGGTTTTGACCGGAAGGTCGTTCCTGCGCGACTCCTGTTCTATCGAGTGGGGTGGCGAAGTCGAGCCTCTTCCCGCGGATTTTGGTGGTTCCGCGGG
The DNA here is from genome assembly GCF_000309985.2 of Brassica rapa. Classification (NCBI taxonomy): domain Eukaryota; kingdom Viridiplantae; phylum Streptophyta; class Magnoliopsida; order Brassicales; family Brassicaceae; genus Brassica; species Brassica rapa. The sequence goes on from NW_022610719.1 coordinate 50,541, forward strand.
GACGGATTGCTTGGGTCCTTGCCGTTAAGGTTTCAACCTGTTTGGTCAAGGTATTCACGAGCTTATCCTGTTCTTCTGACCTTTTCTCATAGATGGCGAACATCTTTTTGAACTCCTCGGGCGTCGCGGCGTTGGCTTGCGCGTTGGCCGCGGATACGTCCGCTACTGGAGTGTGGAGATTGGTGCCGCTGCCTCCGTTAAGAGGAGTTTGCACGTTATCTGCGTCGTTGGTTGACATGTCTGACTGTGTGTGGCTTTTGCGGGTTAGATTGATCCGTATCCCCCTCCTTCTAGCGCCAAACTGTGGGAACCGAAATTCACACTGTCGATTTCCGTTTAAATAAGGAAACTAGGAAAACCCTAATTTCCCAGAGGACCCGGATATCTGTTAATTACCACACGTCAAGCAATCAGAACACGAGAACAACAACGATAAAAATAAGAAATCGAAAAGAGAGCAAAGAAGATCTTATTCCGAATCTGCGTATGAGCGTTTACAACAAGGTATAAGCCTGGGCTCGAGAGCTGTCGGCGAGATTCCTAGTTCTAGCAACCCTAAGACGGCTAAACCTAATTGAGTCGCAGCTCGAAATAACAAAAACGGAAAATTGCCTAAATTGCTCTAAGTGCTAAGTTTGCTCTGAAAAAGTTCTCCCTCTGCTCCTCGCCTAGGACTCCTTATATACTAGCTCCAAGGTCGGTTTACGCTTTTACTCTTCTGCCTTTAAGCCGTCATAGCATAAAAATGGAGATATTCCATCTTTCCTGATCTTCTCAATTATCTTCAAAACTTCCGTATTTATCCGCAGAAACTTGACATTTATCCTTCCTCGTGGGCCAAGCGTGAACCATGCTGTGGTTCACGGGCTTTTGGTTAGGAAAAATTGTAGGATGGGCCTCGAGTCGTGTTTTAGGTCCCTTTGGGCCGTCTTCCGACTCGACACGTTTACTACGAGTTTTCTGCGGTTTCTAATCCGGGAAGTTTGATCGATGAATTAGAATAGCGGGAAACATGGACTGAGCGTGCTACGGTCTTCGGGAGATAGCATTCGAAGGTTTGACGAGAATGCAAGGACTGATGTCGTATCGATGTTCGGAAAGGTTCAATCGCTACACAGCGACCGAACTTTGGCTCGAGCTCGGTCGCTACGTAGCGACCGAGCGGGACGATCACTCGGTCGCTACGTAGCGACGGAGCGGGACGATCGCTCGGTCGCTACGTAGCGACCGAGCTTTGGCTCGAGCTCGGTCGCTACGTAGCGACCGAGCGGGACGATCGCTCGGTCGCTACGTAGCGACCGAGCTTTGGCTCGAGCTCGGTCGCTACGTAGCGACCGAGCGAGACGATCGCTTGGTCGCTACGTAGCGACCGAGCTTGGCCGAACTCGGTCGCTACGTAGCGACCGAGCGGGACGATCGCTCGGTCGCTACGTAGCGACCGAGCTTGGCCGAGCTCGGTCGCTACGTAGCGACTGAGCGGGACGATCGCTCGGTCGCTACGTAGCGACCGAGCTTTGGCTTGAGCTCGGTCGCTATGTAGCGACGGAGCGGGATGATCGCTCGGTCGCTATGTAGCGACCGAGCTTTGGCTCGAGCTCAGTCGCTACGTAGCGACCGAGCGAGACGATCACTCGGTCGCTACGTAGCGACCGAGCGGGACGATCGCTCGGTCGCTACGTAGCGACCGAGCTTTGGCTCGAGCTCGGTCGCTATGTAGCGACTGAGCGGGACGATCGCTCGGTCGCTACGTAGCGACCGAGCTTTGGCTCGAGCTCGGTCGCTACGTAGTGACCGAGCGGGACGATCGCTCGGTCGCTACGTAGCAACCGAGCTTGGCTCAGGTTTGGTTGCTGCATAGCGATCGGACGGCGTGTATGCGCGGTGACCGAGCTTGGTTTGTTCGGTTTGAATCCCAAAGGATACTTCTTCGTAAAAACTTCGTATTGGTTATTTTTTACGAAAATTACATCTCTCCTTTTACTATCTCTTTCGGAAATACGATCTCCGAGGATTTTCGGGTGGTAATTCCGTCGTAACCGTTTTTGACCCCAACAATCATCTAAGCATTCAGCATTCGCTAACTAACCAATCAACCTAACCATTAGCATGCTACTACGGTTCTCAACCAACTAAGCATGCTATCAACTTAATCAACCAAACCTCAACTATTAACTAATCAAACCGTTACTCAGTTAGACCCGGCCCCCTGCCATTATCCAACTTCCAAGTAATGGGAACTTGCATGAAAACAAGTCAGCAATCAATTGATCATAACTCACAGTGCTTTGCCGATAAGCAGCTGGTTGATCGGAGAAGAATTGGCCAAAACCCAATTGACGACTTGACTGGACTGGACTGGACTGATCTCGACTTGGACAGAACCTTGGCTTGATCATGTAGACACTGACAGGTTTGGACGGACTGATCTGGACTCGGACAGAACCTCCTTTAGCTTCTTGACAGTTCTTCGAACTTCCCGGCGGAGTATCGAGCAGAACTTCGACTGATTTGAAACCGTGGAACTGAACTATATCTGGACATCACCTCCACTTGATCATCAAAGGAACTTGGTGGCGTGGACGAATTCATTTGGACAGAGCTTCCCCATCACTATCTTATAGAATCGCCGATTGGACGGAACTGGCCTTCTCGGTGAGAATCGACTATACTCTAAGTCGGCCATTTTGTTTCTCTCTCCCTCTCTAGCCACGTTGACTTGCTTCCCATCTGAACTGATCTTAACTTGATTCATCTTCAGTTGGATAGAACCTTCCCTAGGCGCTGACTCGATATCAGTAGAGAATTGACCTCAAAAACTCTCAAAAACTCTCGAAATAGCTCGGAATCACTTGCTTTCTTTTTCTACTTTTCTCTAACATTTTTAACCGGCTTTGTACAGGTCTGGATGTCCTCAAATGATCTGGGGTCGTGGCCTATTTATAGAATACAGCAGCCAATCAGATTCAGGTTGGTGCCGCCCGTGTGTCGCTCCGCATGGCTCCGGACGCATGCACGGCGACACCTCGTGCTCCACATGTCCTTCAGCATGGCCAGGAATCATGCAGGGCGCCACCACTCCTCCCAGATGTCAGGCTGCATGACTGGAACTCATGCAAGGTGCCACAGCATCACACACATGGCTGGCCGCATGCTTCGGTTGCATGCGTCGCGACATCTCGTGCTTGGCCGCTCCACCTCGTGCTTCTATGTGTCAGGCTCCATTGACTGCTTCCATGCACGTCTACACCTCCTCCTTGTGTTGACACTCAGCTACTGATGTGATAGACAGACCGTCCTGGCCATATGCATAGAGACACCTCGCGCTTCTTGGTCGGTTTACGCGATTTTTGACCCTTCCGACATATTTTCGTCCAGCGATCAATCCCGAGTATTTTTCCGCTCCCGTTCTGATGAGCTAAATATTTTTAATAAACTCCAATCTAAATTCTGACCTTGACGGTAAATATTTCCCGGTCCTTCGACTTCATCGAAAACTTCCATAATACCGAAATTAGGATTTTCGTCCAATTTCAGGTTTTCCTGTTGAGCTTCGATCCCGTCGTGCTTGCTTCCTGTCGTGCTTGCTTCCCGTCATGTTTAATTCTCACCATGTTTCCAATGTCTTCAAAATAATATTCCGCTGATACGAAGTTTCGCGGAAAACTTTGTGCTGAAGAAACGTCATTCTTCCAAAACGTCGAGCTTCTAAACCGTAGTGCTTCCAAAAATGTTATGCTTCCAAAACGTCCGTCTCATCAATCTAAGACATCTTCTAACTATGGTCGAGCAACTTATTCGACTCATAGTTGACTCACGATCACTTCTTCGCCCACTTCGTACTTCAAAACTTCTCGATCGCCCGCGACTCGACAACCACAAGGATACTCGACCATTCTCTCTCTCTCTTCTTTTTTTTAACGGGTTTCTACATTCTCCCCCCCCCCTTAATAGAATTCGTCCTCGAATTCTTAGTTGCGAAATTGCTCGTCTTCACAACAATCTCCACTCGTCTCCATAAGCTCTTTACTCTGTCCACCACAGTTCCTTGAGTGTTCTCTTCAAGGCCTCCACAATCGTCTTTTGTTGAATGATCGCTGGATCATATCTTAATGTTGATCTGCCATAACACTCTGATTGCCCATGATACTATCTTGTCCATGATCGTTCCTGATTACTCCAACCATTTTCTCGATCTTCGTCTTCCCAACTACTGATGAAGTCCTTTCCCAACGAAGTCTTGTTTCCTCTCATCTGTCCAGTCCATACCACTGTCCAGTCCATACCACTGTCCAGTCCCTCTGAACCTGTCTCTCCTCTTTCGCTTCGGGTTTGGGTTTGGCCTCGAACTCCCTCCACTTTAAGGTTTTCATCCCTTAAAGTTCCGATCAACGAACCCACTTACTCGCTGCAACTCAAAAGAACACCTCACATGCAAGTTAGTAGACGATTAACCAAATAATCTATTAATCCAACAAATTCTAACAATTCAACCTAACCGCAATTCTGACAAGAAACCAAACAGTTTAACGAGCAACCTAGCAATTCTAGATTCCGCTATCTCAATCCTAATTCTTAAAACCACAAATCCTATCGCTGGACGTGACCGGTTTCCCTAATGCCTTTTGTGACTCTTTTTGACTCAATAAATATTTAAACCGATTAAATCATGAGTTCCGAAAGCATGGACGAAACCATGCTCTGATACCACCTATGTAACACCCCCAAACCGTCCTAAGCATAGGTCGAACCACCAGCCAACAATCAAACAAGAACATGACCGACGGACGATCCACACCAAGGGTTGGAGATGAAAGGCCAATCGGCCAGCCAACAATCAAACAAGAACATGACTGACCGTCCAACCCAACACCATGGTTCGGAAGCGCTACTTCACGACCTCGACCAGTTCATCCACTAACTCGTCCCGCTGCGTCAGTCAAGGCACAAGGCTTTGCAACCCGGCCAAGAGTTAGCGTTTTCTGTTAGATCGAGGCCGAAGGCTTTTCAACCCGTACTACGATCTAAAGTTATGTTAGACCGGACTAGTCAAATATCAGAGTACTCATTAAGTGCATATTAAACATTTACTTTATTGATTCGAGAAATATCCATACATTGATATAGTTCAAGACCGGTCCCGGCCTAATGCCAAATCGAGTCAACTAAACACAAATCCACAATACCATTAACAAAAGGCATGAAAATCGACACGGCGGTCGTAACGTCCAGCACCCAACTATCCGATTATCCTTACCTAAGCTACCTGCAAAAAGGACAACGGAGTTGGATGAGTAACCTAATGTTACTCAGTGAATTATGATCACCAACTAACAAATACAACCCCTCGCTATCCCACCCCAAACAATCTAAAGCGAGAGGTTCACCTAATAGCACAATTCCATAACAACAAGCAATATCCAAAATACGCAGCGGATAATAATAGCTAGATAACTAACGATATGAAAGCATAACTGTAACAACCCAATCCGGCCGACAAGGCCGTGGTCGAAGCCTTACGTCGCTCGGTCCACTTCCTGGCCGAACCTCTTAATTTTTGCCCTTTATTTATAATATCGCCTAAAGGCGAGGGCTAACTTAAACCTTAGCTAAAGACTTCCCTAGTCATTAATAGCTTAGATCCTTTCAATAGATACGCAGCGGATTATTCCCTAGTTAACCATTGGTCTAAAACCAATCTAACACTTGTCTGGTCGAATCACCTTAGCCTTTGTCAGTTTACTCAACTACCAATTAGCTTGAAGGTCAATCCTAAACCCAAACCATGCCATACGATTCTGAGGTTCCATTCCCCTAAACCATTCTATCTAGATCTACACAATTAAATGCTAGATCATAGCTTTGCCACATCTATGGAGCTTATTAGCTCATCGGTCCTCCATTGACTCAAATTGCTATTTCTTGACAGCTGGACCCCAATCACTCAATGATCATTCTTAAGGTCCTTATCGTGACTCCTGCATCAAACAACTCCCCTAGGTACTTAGTTATTCAACCAACCATCCCCACAGAAATAAGTAACCTTTGAGAAGTCTTTGAAAGGATAAGGATATACATCTGGCCTTTCTTGGCTCATGCACAATCCAAAATCCTTTTGCCTTATAGGCAATAGTACCAAGTCCATCTTCTGGACTGACAAAGCTCATTAGATCCTAAGTCAATCAACCAACCATCCTCACATGACTTGGAACTGATGAGTCATCATCTGGCCTGACCGGCCTTGGGACTTAACCTAGACAACATATATGACTTGTTCATACCAACCGATGCATTCCGTAATCAGATTAGTTCCGACACCTTGAACCATCATCCAGAGGTCAGGTCGTCCATACTCAACCATGATCGTATCGTACACGGCCTTCCTTGAACAATCACACCTAGGGTTAGTACCTATAGTCTACGACACATAGTACTAGCCACACACTTCGTCATGACTCTTAGCCAATCTCGAAGCTATCAACACCAAGGTTGATATCTAGAAGCATCACATCAATACTCTTACTCCAGCAACGTGACTATCCATACTAGTGTTCGGCCATCGAACCATCGCCATGAAACATGATCCGACCACTAGATTTGATAAGCCATCGTCCACTTAGCATGTACTGATATAACCGGCCATCCATTGCCATCATGTGGATCTATGCCCTACATAAGGCATATGGTGCCTATCCTACTCACCAACCAAGAGTTGATTGTAAGATATCCTACTTAGCCTTTGCGGCTAGAACCATCCAACCATAGTCGGATCGTCCATAATCCCGTCTAACCGTCTGGTTAAGATTTAGGTGCGATCGGCCAGTTATAAGTCCGGCCCAAAGGCTCACTGACCTTCTTACCTGATCCAACCCAAAGGCTGGATCCATACCACAGAGTAAGGCCCAATCCCAAACCGGATTGCCTTGCAACCGATCAGACCTTGCTACGCAACACTCCGGTTAAACTATCCGTCCGTCCGTTTGACTATGCAGCCATGGACTGTCCACTTGGTTCGGCCTAAGCCTTGAACCATTGGCACCGTTTGGAACTCACACCCTTTGGGAACTAGTACCCTTTGGACACACGTGCCTCTTGGAAACTCATGACCCTTGGCAACTCGCACCCATTCAGATGTTCCAACCGTTCGACCTAACCATCCGTATGGACTGTCTGGTCCGTGCGTGTGTCCGTCCTATGGCCAAAGGACCACGCCTTAACCTACACAAGTCATGAACCATTGTGACTGTTCAGGGAAGGGTTGTAGCCGTTCAGAACAGAACAGAACCGCCCCTATCCAATCGGATCACCTGAGGCCAATATAGACCGTGTGCACGCCTAACTCGACGGTTATGGACCACGACCGCATTACTCAACCAGAACCACGGTTATAACCAATCCCAACATATCCACAAGGCCACGGCTGTGACACCCCCGATCGTAGATGACCGGAAATGACACGGTCGATGTTCCTCGATTGTCGATCAGAGATTCTCAGAATACTTTTGATCGCCTTAGACCAACAAACAAAGAACACCAACGCTCCTATCGGATATAACTCTAGGCTTTTCAACCCGACAAAGCAATACCCGATAGTTAGTTCGTTCGGACAAGGACTAATATCATATGGAACCCGTACTTAAAAAAAACATTATGTATATATTAATCAAAAGCATCTTACAAAATTTGTTATAAATTAACCTCGAGGTTTTCGGTCAACAAATCTTATACATAAGATATATCAAAATGACTTTGCAAGGATAATAAAACTAACGCTGGCTAATGCTGTTCCTTCCCGTCCTAGAGTAAGGTCTCCCGCCTATTGGTTACCTGCATCACAAATGAGTCATGAGTAATTAGTTTACTCAGTGAGCCTAGTCCCGCACCCCAACATATAGTAATAATATCTCAAGCAATCAACTCCATTTGTATGCAGTGGAATTGTATTCCATAACTAATAAAATACATATATAAGGCCTATCATTCCATCGATGTGAATCTTATCTTAAACATCACCTCCACGACACCCGCCATTCACTCATACTTATAATATATATATAGACTAAACCCGGAAAACAACCAAGGCTAACCGAGCCTAGCGGGGAAATAAATATAACCATCATCTCCATTAGATATTCCAAGATCGAACATCTAATGCTGCATGCAGTTACACGACCTCCAGGGTGCGACCCCATCATCATGTCTTCGTATCCTTGTTCCATATCGCAGGAACAATTCACCGTAATGCGGGAACTTTCGGGAGAGTGAGTATACAATAAGACTTCACATGATTTATACTCATTTATTTAATACTATACATATGTATTAGTACTTGAGAACAACTACAAAGGTTTGGAGTAAACCTCTATGATCATTCATAAATATTTATTAAGTGTTTACACTAAGTAAACACCTCACCAATTCAATATTGATTAAGAGACACAGCCTATCAATCATCTACATTCAGTATTGATCAACCATCTATCTAGACTCACCTTTTAGTCCTTGAGATTGGCTAAGGTAGACTAGACACGAGCTCAAGCTAATCACATTCCACTACTGGTACACTTCAGATTCGGAAGGATCAACAGGACATGTCTGGCTGATCCAACCACTCTCCATTACATCTGATCCGAGCAAGACAAAACACTCCAATCGACCGGTTGTATAAAACTGATTCAACCATGCAGTTCATGATTCAGGATAGCTACTAAGGGAAGTTCAGAACAGGTTCAGTTCAGACTAAGTTTGGTTCATACTATAACAATAGCTAGAAGTTTCAGAACAATAATCTGATCCATCTATCAGTTCAGTCTGGTTCAGAGACAAATCGTTTCAGCTAAATAATTTAGGTGCTAGCTGACCATGAACTGGACTAATATCAATCAACATAGGCCTTAATCAAACTGATCCAGATAGGTTATTCATCAACCAATAACCGGCTCTTTTCAGAACTTATCTAAGAGCAAGAAGCTAAGGCTTACCGGCTATACTAAACTGATCGGTGAACACAGCTGATCCTCTCCTTCAATCTCCACTCACATTGACCTGATCAGCATAAAGGTTCCACAGTAGGTTTAAGATAAGAAACAGAACATGGCTTAGGTTTTAATCAGACATGAAGCCTCCTTCAAACTGATCTGATCAAACTGACTAAAAATCTTACCGGTTTAATACTTGATTACTAAACTGTGAAGTTATCTCATGAATCTTCTAGACAATATATTAATTTTCCACACACCCCAGTCACTGATTCAAAGCACAAGAGGGTTAGGAAGGGTCGTCCATTCTCAGATCTCTCTTCAGAATTTTCTCTGAATTTTTCTTATGGTTTTCTGTCAGATTTTCTCTCTTCTCTCTCTCTGGTTTTTCTGAAAGTTTCTCTCTGATTTTCTTGTGCTTATGGACGACCAGAAGAGAGAAGATGGTGTTTTATAACATAAGAAGTTGCTTCAGGTGAGGGTTTCAGGCTGAGAAAGGACATGTGGAGAGCAACTTCAGCACTTCCAACAACAAGCTGCTGTCCTTTCCCTCCCAAGAAGAAAGCTGCAAGCAGCTGGTGACAATCATGTGACTGAATTAATGAGCAAGCACAGCAAGCAGCTTGTGACTTGCATGTGCCCATTACTACATAAGCAAGCAAGCAGGAAGGTGCATGACATGTGACTTGATAAGTAAACAAGAATGCTGGCTTAGGAGGTGATGGCATTAGACGGGTGAAGATTATTAAGGAAGCTGGTTGATAATTCTGAATAATATTTCGACCAAATATTCCTTGTCCTTTGGGTCTTGGAAAATCTCGTTCAGCTAAATAAAAATTCGACCAAAATATATATGACTCGACCAAACTATCAAGGAAAGGTCTTTCGACTACAAGACAGTCCTGTCGAGGCATTAATTTATCGGGTCAATTTTTATTTAAATTCTGATCGATCAATCTTCAAACTGATCTTAAAGAATTTTCTTGACCAAAATTCTATCTGCTCGTGAGGGTTATTACATTCTCCCCCCCTCAAAAGAATTCGTCCCCGAATTCTGAAAACGTAGCTGTACACTCTTTACTGAACAATCTCTGAAAGGAGTTCTGGATATTAGCTCTCACCTTAACTTAATCTGCCCATATCAAAACAACTCATGGTCGATCCCTTGATTCCCCCAACCGATCCTTTCTTTTCTGAGCAGCCACTTTCAAGATAACCAAATTCTTTACTCTGCACAATTCTTATCAACTGCGGTTTGCATACTTTTTCTAACAATCTTGTATTTGTAGACTATCACTTCTCAACCTTTTCTATCTGGCTTTCCCCCATAACAACAACTTGAAATTTGGAACGTGAGGTGATGTGCCATATGTGAATGTAACATCTCCAGTCTGGTCAATGTTAACTTGATTAACCGTGCAACAATCAAACAAGAACATGCACGATCAATCACGCCAACATGATTCGGACCAGGGGTGCTACTCTCAAATAAACACACTCACCCATTCCAAGAATTATTTCACTTACAGTATTCTTTACACTTTTGTTCTATCTGAAACCCTCTTTATAATCTTCTAACTACTACTAGAACTCGACAAGAACCACTTGGTGAAATCCCTAGGCTATTGCAGTGAATCCAGGTTCAACAAGAATACTGAACAATTTACTTTTAGATGTCGACCATCATTTCAATGCCTTAAACACATCTTCATCTTCCCTGATTATCAGACTGTCTTCTACTCTGCTCCTTTTCATCTTCTAGTTTTTAAACGATTAAGTTACTAGACTAAACTTCTTCACCTTTTCCCAAAATTTCTTCAACACGCCAGACTGATTTGAGTGATACTTGAACACTTGGTAGAATACCATTGTAGGCGAACTATAACTAGTCCTTTTCAAAAGACTTCTTTCCTTAATATCCTAATTGAGCTCGGTAACTAGATAGCCAATCTCATTCTAGATAGAAATATACCGCTCTAACGGAAGTACTATTGAATGGGGAAGGCATACCATAACTTTAACTGGCAGCCCGTACTTCCAAATAAGAACGGTAGACTTGAATTCACAAAAGTGAATCCTCTCTAATACTATGACATCCCTCAGGAACTAAAACTATGTGTTGTTCTCGAATCAAACAAAATATGGGCGGAGAATTCCATCCATAGGCAATGTCTCATACGACACCTTGATCACAATTCACATAAATTTTTTTATTTCAATCATTCATAAAATTTTAAAAATGCACACAATACACAATAGGATAAGAAGCAAACCTGTGATTGGACCTTTCAGGGGTTTTGACGGTCCAGACAACCATAAAGTGTAGGCTCTACCCAAATAGCCTAACACTTGGATCAAGACTAATGGTAAGGAAGCGTGAACAAGTCCAACTACTGGTACCCTAGGTATAGGTAAAGGAACCGGGTAACTTTATGGGCAAGGGTAAAATAATCATCCTTACTCTTCACAAGGGAATCACTGAAGCGCATTGATGCAAATAATCAAGAATTTCTCGCACTTGAACGATCCCGACTATGCTGTCCTGGCATGTCACCACCATAACAACTCAGCCTCCTCGATCTTGATCTGATGAAACGTACACCCAAAACCATCCCCAACGACTTACTTAACTCACTTCTTGAAGCTGACCTTTGATCTGCAGCGGTTGGACAATAAATGGTATGCATGACTTGGTTAACTTCTTTAGAAATAATAGCTTCTTTAACATTCACGTCATACTCTAACATCTCCTCGAATCTTTGAAACTCCATGGTCTTTTATCTACTCCAAAATTCTTGGCTAAGTTCCCAAAGATTTTTCGTATGATCTTTGGCTTATTCTCCAAACCATAATCGATGAATGAAATTCACTCGACCACATATCTCGATGCTGAAGTTGTTGTATATGATTAACTCGACCTGAACCTTCTGGCGGAAACATCCCACTATACCAACTCCGTAAACTGAATCTTCAATCTGTCACATATCTTGTGTAGAAAATTCTACTTCTTGAACTCTTGAGTTCTGTCCAACTCGATCTCATCTCTTTGAAGTAATTCCTGACTTTCGACCAACAACTCATCGCGTTCATCTCCAAATAGCTTGCTACCAAATCCTTCATGTAATTCTCTGAACATTGGCCACGTCAATGTTTTGCTCTGGGTGTTTCATCCCAAATCTGCCTTCGTTTAGACCACGAAACTCCGAAGTTTGTAGCATGCAAAAGACATGGTTAGAAGCAAAAGAAAATCATGAAAATTTACCAAAAAATAGCATTAACTATTCTTATGAAGCATGCAAAAAAATCAGATCCAAATTCGAAGTATATTTTTTTTACATTAAAAATACTCCCGGAACACAACCAATGTCTACTGGTGAAAAAAAGTGTTTTGTCTATATAAGGGGTAGGCACTCTTCTGAGCCTACCCTCAGTACCCGAAGGGGTATGTAGTGTTGGACTGCTCGGTCCAACACTATAGATGGCTGGGTTGAGGTCGATGGCCGGATTGTCTCCGGTAACTTTTCCGGCTAATTTTTTGGCGGACCGTTTTGCCCCTAACTTCAAATTTTTGCGCTTGTGTGGTCTTGGCCTTGTTTCATCCGTCTTCAAGTTGCTCTTTTGATTACATCTTAAGAGTGGTTGGAAAGATTGATGTTAGCGGGGCAAATCAACATTCGGCGTATGAGTGGTGATTGGATAGCTAGTGTTTGTAGGCTCTGTGTTCGCGCACCCAACTACAGACCAACTATCCTCCTCAGTTTCTTCACTAGCATATTTTTATGCTTGTTGAACTGATCCGGGGCCTGTGTTGCGTACCTATCTGGAAGGAATTGTTAAGCTTTGCTTAAAATGTTGTTTGCGGCATCTCCTTTAGTGGGGAAGTCGTGAACACATAAGCCGGCACTTGTGATCCTTGCGTCTTTGCATAATTTATGCATTGTTCGCAAAGGTGAATAAGCTGTTTGCTGAGATCTCGGTTGCGGAAATATTATGGTGGTGACTCGAAGAAATTCTGTCCCGCTAAGCACGTTTGTCTCCGGATAAAAGATGACGGTCAAGTCTGCGTCTGTTCCCACTTTCCATGTGTTTGCAGGAATATGACGTGGCCTTGCCCTGATTTATGAATGCTACCTGGTTGATCCTGCTAGTAGTCATATGCTTGTCTCAAAGATTAAGCCATGCATGTGTAAGTATGAACGAATTCAGACTGTGAAACTGCGAATGGCTCATTAAATCAGTTATAGTTTGTTTGATGGTAACTACTACTCGGATAACCGTAGTAATTCTAGAGCTAATACGTGCAACAAACCCCGACTTCTGGAAGGGTTGCATTTATTAGATAAAAGGTCAACGCGGGCTCTTCGAACCATCCCTTAATCTTGTTGAGAGAGACACATGTCCAGCAGCAGATTCCATCCGGATCCATATCTTCTATTTATCTTTTCTGTACAACCGCATCTAAGAGTAGACCCAGCCGGAACCATCCAGCCGAGCCGAGACTGAACCGCAGCATCCCTCAGTCCGTACCGTCCGACCATCCCGATCCGTGCCTACAACATTTTGGTATCAGAGCTGAAGTTTCCTGTGAAACTCAGTTCTTTCTGAACCCTAGCCGTCGCACTTCAAAAAAAAATATTTACTTTCCTTTTTTGAATTTTTCGGATTGTTCTCCATGTTTTCGATTTTTGCGTTTAAAAAAAAATAGTTTTGCTTTTTTTCCAAGTTTTCAAAAAAAATAAGAATAATATTCCCACTTTCCTTTTTAATTTTTATTCGATTTTCAACTTTAATTCCGCATTTATTTCTTTGCCTTGGTCGATACTCCAGTACCCGACCCAAGCCTCTATTTAAACCCTTTTGCCTTTGATCTTTTCTTTGAGTTTCTTTTTCAGAAAATATGGGAGATGTAGGTCAGGACAAAGCGGCCATAAACGCTCACCTCCTAGCCGACAATGAAGAGCTGAGGGCAAATCTTAGGGCTATCAACGCCGAGCTTGCTCAGCTACGGCAGGGAGGCAGGCCCAACGGACCTCGGCCACCCAGGAGGAACCAGCCGGATCCGCATGACACTGACTCGGACGCGGACAGTACTGATAATACGCGCAGTCAGGACGAGGAAAGGCTGAACCGGGGAGGAAGGAGGAACGCGCTAGGACACCGGGTCCAAGTAGGAGGAGGCCGCGACTATAGAGGAGGTCGCGACTATAGAGGAGGTCGAGACCGAGAGGAGGAAGAGCCATGGTTAGGAGGCAAGGCGCTTAAGCTGAACCCTCCAATGTTTGCCGGCAAGGTTGATCTGGATGCTTACATCGTGTGGGAGAAGCGCATGGAGTACATCTTCGACTATTACCAGTATAGCGAGGCTAAGAAGGTCGCCCTGGCAGCAGCCCAGCTGATGGACAATGCTCTTTCGTGGTGGGATCGAGACGTCGCCAAGTCCGGACCAGTGTGGAGAGCGCGTAATTGGACCGAGATGCGGACCAAGCTTCGCGCGAGGTACATTCCATCTTACTACCAGCGTGATGTACTAAAACGTTTTCGTAAGCTTACGCAGGGAACTAAGTCCGTGGAGGAGTACTTTGAGGAGTTCGAGGCACTTAGGAACAAGCTTGATACTGACGAGCCCAAAGAGACGATGATGTCCCAATTCCTGGAAGGTCTGCAAGACCGCATTGCCCGCAAGGTGGAGAGACAACAGTATGAAGACTTCAACGACCTACTGCACTTTGCTACGCAAGCCGAGCAGCACATCAAGCGCAAGACGGCCAGCGCCAGTCGCAGCAAACCCGCATGGATGCAACCGGGTGCAAAACATGGCGACAAGGGCAAGGCGATTCAAGACGAACCAGGCTGACTCGTCCAACGCACCCAAACCAGAGCAGGGATAGACTCAAGCCCAAACTTTTCGTACTCGTGACATCGTTTGTTATAAGTGTCAGGGCAAGGGCCACTACGCCCGGGATTGCCCGAACAAACGAGTGATGGTCCTAAAGGGAGATGGCGAATATGAATCCCAAGATGAGGCAGAGGCCACGGCAGTGATCTCTGATGAGGAAGTGACCGACTACCCGGAGACAGGCGAGCTGCTAGTGACCCGGAGAGCTCTTAGCACCCTCTTTGAACCAGAGACCATCCAGCGGGAGAACATCTTTCACACAAGATGTAGTATTGATCACAAGGTATGTAGCTTGATCATTGATGGTGGTTCTTGTACTAACGTGGCTAGCAAGTATCTTGTTGATAAGCTAGGGTTGGTAAAAACTGCCCATCCTCTGCCATACCGTCAGACTGAGCTCAAGATTCCCGAACAAGTTGTTGTGTCCTTCAGTATTGGCAAGTACCATGACCAGGTCAAGTGTGATGTTGTACCCATGCAAGTCGGCCATATACTTCTAGGAAGGCCATGGCAGTTTGACAAGGAGACCCTTCACCATGGACGCACCAACGTCTATAGCTTCACCCACAACAACAAGAAGCACAGCCTAGCACCTCTCAGCCCCCAAGAAGTTCATGACATGCAGAAGGAAATGGCACAGTCCGGCCAGGTAAGTAATACTAACCTTTACATGACTTCCGGACAAGTGCTTAAGTCTTTACAACGTGAGACACAGGTGCTACTAATGATCTTTAAGGAAGGTTGTTTTGCAGGTTTTGAGGCTCTTGAAGTACCGGACGTAGTACAAGACCTCATGGGACGTTACAAGGATGTCTTTCCTGATGATATTCCAGCCGGTTTACCCCCTGTCTGTGGCATAGAACATCAAATCGACCTTGTACCCGGCGCGCCCCTACCAAACCGAGCCGCTTGCCGTGTCAACCCTGAGGAAGCTAAGGAGTTGGAGCGGCAGGTCCGAGACCTCATGGACCAAGGCTACATCCGTGAGAGCCTTAGCCCCTGTGCGGTCCCGGTTCTATTAGTGCCAAAGAAGGATGGAACGTGGCGCATGTGTGTGGACTGCCGTACCATCAACAACATAACCATCAAATATCGGTACCCTATACCTAGATTAGATGATATGTTGGATGAACTGAGTGGGTCTGTGTTGGGGTCAAAATCGGTCACGACGGAATCAATGTCTGAAAGTCCGTAAAAATCAGCATGAACGTTTTTACGAAAAAGTAATCTTCGTAAAGATATCTTTACAAAGAGCCTTGCGGTAAAATCTTGTTCAAATATCAATCGAACCACTAAATACCGATTGTCCGAAGGAAACATACATGTATCCAATTCGGATGCGGACAAGCTCGAGTACGGCAATCGGGCCACAGACAAGCCAAGCTCGATCGATACGCGGCGACCAAGCATGCACACAGCTTGGTCGCTACATAGCGACCGAGCTCGAGCCAAGCTCGGTTGCTACGTAGTGACCGAGCTCGTCCATCCAGCTCGGTCGCTACGTAGCGACCGAGCTCTTCCGAAACGTCGATACGACACCAAGTCCATGCATTCTCGTCTATCCTTCGATGCTATCTCCCGAAGACCATAGCGAACTCAGTTCATGTTTTCCGCCTTTCTAAGTCATCGATCAAACTTTGCGGTAAAAACCGTGGAAAGTTTGTTTTTTATCGAAAGAAGTCGTAATAAACGTCTCGAGTCAGAAGACGGCCCAAAGGGACCTAAGACACAACTCGAGGCCCATCATACGATTTCTTAACCAAAAGCCCATAAACAATATGACGGTTTACGCTTGATTCGCAAGGGAAGATAATTGTCACGTTTCCGCGGATAAATACGGAATTTTGAAGATAATTACGAAGATCGGAAAAAATGGAATATCTCCATTTTTATGCTATGACGGCTTAATGGCAGAAGAGTAAAAGCGTAAACCGACCTAGGAGCGAGTATATAAGGAGTCCTAGGCGAGAGGCATGGGGGAGGACTTTTTAGACTAAGAATTCTCTGCACTTAGAAACTTTAGGCTTTATTCTCGACAAGTTCGGTTTCTATGACTGGCACTCAATTACTAGACGAACTCGCCCAGGCAGTTCGATCTCTTGTCCAGCTCTATCAATTGAACTACGTTCGGCTTGATCCTCGAATGGGGTAAATAGGTAGCCTTTAAGAAGGTTCAGTCCGAAATCAATCAAAAACCTTTTATGTATCTTTTTCGTCTTTTGTTATCGAGCTGCGACTCAACTAGGTTTGAGGTTTTAGGCCGCTAAAACTAAGTAACTCGCTGACAGCCTTTGCGGCCAAAGCTTTTATGATCTCTTGTAATGATCGCAACGCTCTTACGCGGACTCGAAATAAGATCTACTGTTTTCTCTAAACTCGTTTGTTATCTTTTCATGATTTCCGCATATATCTGGTCACTTGTCGTTGGCTCTCGCAGAGATCCGGGACCTCTGGAAAATTAGGGTTTTCCTAGTTTCCTAATGTAAACGGAAATCGACAGTGCAAATTTCGGTTCCCACAGTCTGTTGTGTTTTCTAAGATTGATCTCAGGAGTTGATACCATCAAGTCCGCATGAAGGAAGGAGATGAGTGGAAAACCACCTTCAAGACCAAGCAAGGTCTGTACGAGTGGCTGGTGATGCCGTTTGGCCTTACCAACGCCCCTAGCACATTCATGAGGCTCATGAACGAGGTCCTCCGACCTTACATTGGTAAATTTGTGGTTGTATACTTTGATGATATCCTGATTTACAGCAGGTCCTTAACTGAACACATTGGACATCTAGAACAGGTCTTGAAAGCCTTGAGGCAAGAAGGCCTTTATGCTAACCTTAAGAAATGTGTTTTCTGCACTGATCAGTTGGTATTTTTAGGTTTTGTTGTGAGTTCACAGGGACTGAAGGTTGATGAGGAGAAGATCAAGACGATACAAGACTGGCCGACCCCGACCACGATCAGACATGTCCGCAGCTTCCATGGACTGGCCAGTTTCTATCGACGATTCGTGAAGGATTTCAGTACCATTGCCGCCCCAATGACCTCCGTGATCAAGAAGAACGTATCCTTTACTTGGGGTCCTGCCCAAGAGGAGTCTTTCAACAGGCTTAAATATAGTTTGACAGATGCACTGGTCCTAACTCTTCCTGATTTTAATAAACCTTTTGAGATTGAGTGTGATGCTTCAGGGACAGGAATAGGAGCCGTACTGACCCAAGGATGCCGGCTAGTTGCTTTCTTCAGTGAGAAATTGAGTGGAGCCGACCATCCCTCAATTATCCCACCTATGATAAAGAGTTATATGCTCTAGTAAGGTCACTTGAAACTTGGCAACATTATCTTCTGTCTAAAGAGTTTATTATTCATACAGATCACGAGACTCTTAAGCATTTGAGGGGCCAGACAACACTCAAGATGAGGCATGCTAGGTGTCTGGAATTCGTGGAGACTTTTCCCTATGTGATCCAGTACAAGAAGGCAAGGACAACGTAGTGGCAGATGCTCTATCCCGGCGCCACACACTCATTACCACCATGGAGGCTAAGATCATGGGTTGTGAACAACTTAAAATGTCTTATGAAACTGACCCTGATTTTTCTGAGCTTTACAGTAATACGGCTAAGGGAGCCATGGGTCCATTCTATCAGCAGGACGGGTTCCTCTTCAAGGAGAAACGCCTGTGCATTCCTCATGGGTCCATGCGAGACTTACTGACCCGAGAAGTTCATGGGGGCGGGTTGATGGGGCATTTCGGTCGAGACAAAACCCTGAGCATCCTGTCTGACCACTTCTATTGGCCCCGGATGAGGCGCTACGTCGAGAGCCTTTGCGCCAAGTGCACTGTCTGCCTCAAAACCAAATCCAGGTCGCATCCTTATGGTTTACACATGCCTTTACCTATTCCTATTGCACCATGGGTGGACCTGTCTATGGACTTTGTGCTGGGCTTCCCCAAGATAGAACACAAGGATTCCATTTTTGTTGTAGTGGAAAAGTTCTCCAAGATGGCACATTTCATTCTGTGTTCCAAGACCAATGATGCAAGCCAAACCGCCGATCTCTTTTTCAAGGAAGTGGTGCGCTTACATGGAGTGCCTCGTACCATTGTGTCCGACCGAGACACAAAATTCCTCAGCCACTTCTGGAGGACATTGTGGAAAAAGCGTGGTACCAAGCTCCTTTTCTCGACCACTTGCCATCTAGAGACTGATGGTCAGACCGAGGTAGTAAACCGTACACTCTCTCAGCTGTTAAGGGCTACGGTGGGTAAGAATCTTAGAAATTGGTTGAGTTGTTTGCCTTTCATTGAGTTTGCTTATAACCATGCAAGGCACTCTATTACTAATCTCTCCCCTTTTGAGATTGTGTATGGCTTTAGACCAGAGACGCCCATGGACCTATCCGCACTGCCCCCAGCCATGCAAGTTAGCCAGAGTGGTGACAAAAAGGCTGAGTTCGTGAAGAACATGCACCGGCAAGTCAGGGAGACTTTGGAGAAGAAGGCTGAACGGAACCAGATTAAGCTCAACAAGGGGCGCACAGAAGTCTTTTTATGAAAATCGTTTTGCTTTAGCAAAGAAACCCTAAGTCTTACAGTTGTGTGAAATTATTGAGAGCAGCCGCCTGACATATCAAAGAACCGATCCATTGTTCTTTGTGGAGTCCATCGATCCATTCCATCCCTTGTCCGGTCTTGAGAGAGACATACGTCCAGCAAGAACCGGATCCATATCTATCCTTTAAACCATCCTTTGATCTTGTTAAGAGAGACACACGTCCAGCAGCAGATTCCATCCACCATTCTTGTCTTCTATTTATCTTTTCTGTACAACCGCATCTAAGAGTAGACCCAGCCGGAACCGTCCAGCCGAGCCAAGACTGAACCGCAGCATCCCTCAGTCTGTACCGTCCGACCATCCCGATCCGTGCCTACAACAACCCGTCTGATAGCGCTTATGCACAAACTTCGAAAGGGGATCCGGTTAAATTTCTGGAACCAGGACGTGGCGGTTGATGGCAACGTTAGGAAGTCCAGAGACTTCGGCGGAAATGTAACATCCCGGATCCTGAATAGGATCATTAGGACGGCCACGGTTCGAGGAAACATACTAACCAGTCTTAGGACATCAAGGCAAGCGTTCCATGGCCGGATAAGAAGGTTAAGGACGTAAGGAAACTTAGACTTAACCTTATGCAAGTCGAGAGTCAGCTAGACCGAGCAAGACGGTAGTTGGACGGATGGAACGGGTAGCTCGACCAGCTCAACGGAGTTAGGTTAAGCTCACTCAAGCTCGGCCACTACAAGCTCAGCTCCACTAGCTGGACTACTAGCTCACTTAGCTGAGGCAGCTGGGGGTCAGCTCATCTCAGCTGGACGGACTGTCCGTGTTTTGGTCCGATGGTCCGGGTCCGGGCCGGTGGCGGGCCATGGAGGTCCGGCCATGAGGCCATGGACCGTTGGGGCTTGGGACAAGGCTGTGGGATAAGTCCAGAGGGGTTAGGTAAGGCTTTGGGCCTCTGTCTGACCCAAACCCATGCGGTATTGGCAAAGGGACGCATGCGGCCGAGAGGGTGTAACCCATGGCCGATTGTGCCCATCCGCTGGCCAGTCATGCCTGTTCGTGGGGCAAGACTTACCTCCTCGTTTTCTATAAATATGGGGTCCTCCCTGTCGATTTCATTCATCCAATCGAGGGTAAATTTCTCAGAGAAATCGTAGAGAGAGAGAAAGAAAGAAAGAGAGAGTTTCCGGCCAAAGCAAGGCCGATTGTGTGGTGGTTAGGTTTCCGGCGATCTGATCGTTTGTGAAGCAACCTCCGATCAATTATGGGAGACCGAGAGCAGGAGAAGAGAGTGGAGAACCCTGACCTGGTTCAGAAGGTACGTGGTGGGCTATGGCCGCATCAGTCCGAATTGACGGTCCTTATGACCGCACCGCCGCTCTGGAGGGTTCATTAGACCTGACCGCTACTCCTCTTCTTGTTTCTATCCGGTCCTTTCTCTTCTTTCTGATTATGCACGAAGGGTTGTGTTGGTTCAGTCCAAGGGACACGTCCCTAGACTTGTCGGACATAACCAAACCGCTAACCTGGACGCTGGTTGGTTAGACGGTCGGTTCGAATCGCACCATAGCCTGGGCGGTTGGGCTAAACGGTTGGGCATGTCCCAAGAGGCACGAGTGGCCAACGGTCACGAGTTACCAAGGGTTGTGAGTTGCCAAAGGGTGTAAGTAACCAAGGGTTACCGACGCCAAGAGGTACGAGGACCAAGAGGTACCCATGACCAAGAGGTACCCAGGACCGAAGGGGTGCATGTTCCAAACGGTGCCTGTTGAGACAGGTCGTGTCCGTTCCTTAGGGATCAGACCATGTCTTGTCCGTTGAGACAAGTACACGGTTCGTCTAAGCTAGGGTAAGAGTCGCAAGGTCCAATCGGCCGTATGGCCTATCCGGATTGGGCGTGAGGCTTACTCGGCCATTGGATCCAGGCCCAAGGCCAGATCAGGTAAGGAAGTCCATTGGGCCATTGAGCTGGACTTCACTAGGCCGGTCGCACCTAGATTCAATCCGGATGGACGGATTGGTCTTCGGGACGATCTGGACTGTTCGTGTGTTCTGTTTATCTATTCTGGACTGTCTATCTGATTCTAAGTCAAGGGGTGGTTGGTTGAATGACTTAGGATACGGTAGGCAGGTTCATATCTTTTCATAAGTATATTGTCGGAGGTTTATTTATGTTCTAGGAACCAAGCCAAGCATTGTAGGATCGACCAGTCCTATTCTCAGTTATGATTAATGCTTACCTGGTTGTGGTTTCAGGAGCTAAGGATGGTTCTGGTCAAGTCAAGGAGCCGTGAAAGCTCGGTCAGTGAGAGGCTGTGCAACGTGTGGTTAGATGATGCTAGGGATAAACTAGTGATTGTCTATGAAATGATTAAGATGTTGTGTATTGGATCTCATGTTTTTAAGTAATACATTTTATACACATTTATATTCCGCTGTGCTATCTGTTCAATTTTTTTAGAAGCTCAGATTCGAACATGACTCAGTAAATGAAAGACTTAAAATGAATCAAACAAGCAAAGAAATTGATTAAGTAGCAAACGGGTCCAGTCTTGTCGAGAGGCCGGATTCAGGCGTTACAAGTTGGTATCAAAGGATGCTTGATTCTAGGATAGTTGGGTTATGTAGTCCACACACACGCAGCCAGCTGATTCAGTCTCACGGTGACGTTTGATAGTTAGGTCTAGGGATTAATTGTATCGGTTATGTTATGTATATGTTGTACTAACAATGTCTGAATCCTTAGGCTGGGAAAAGCAAATCGGAAAAGACCCGAAGAAATAAGAAAACGGCTGGTCAGTCAGGTCAAGCGGCCGCGGACGGAGTTAATCTGTCCGGGTTACCAACTGAGCCGGCTGCTACTAACACCATGGATGTGTTACTGACTGACCATGCCAATCTTACGGGAACGCAACAAGAAAGTCAGCAACACCAGGAGAGTGACGACGAAGTGGAATCCTCGAACGCTAACCGTGATGGTGACCGGCGTGAGCAAAGGGCCGAGGGAACGGCCAACGTGCCTGCAGCATTGTCCCGAGAGGACTTGTTAGAGGCCATGAAAGTAATGGGTAACCAGGTGGCGGTTATGACTCAGCTGTTCACTCCACTAGTGAATTCATCAGTTGGTCAAGCTACACTTGTAGCTACAGCTACACCTATTGCTACGGGTCCAGCTGTGGATGCGGTTGAGGTGATCGAGATCAATCCACCGGAAGGGTCTGTAAAGAAGGTTGACTATATGAGTTTGCTTCAACATCTGTCCAGATTGGGTACGAAGCAATTCTCAAGTAGCAACGACCCTGTTGTGGCAGATGAGTGGAGGAGTAGGCTGGTCCGAAACTTCCAATCAACTCGCTGTCCAGAGGATTACAGACGAGACATTGCGGTTCACTTCCTGGAAGGGGACGCGCATAATTGGTGGCTTGCAGTGGACAAGCGCACCAATGGAAGTCTCACAAGTTTTGCGGACTTTGAAATTGAATTCAACCGCAAATACTTTCCTGCTGAGGCTTGGGATCGTCTGGAAGCTAAGTTTCTAGATTTAGTCCAAGGCCTCAGGACCGTACGGGAGTACGAAGAAGAGTTCAACCAACTCAGACGTTTTGTTGGAAGAGAGCTGGAGGACGAAGCAGTCCAGGTCCATAGGTTCATCCGAGGCCTAAGGCGGGAACTGAAGAACCACTGCTCGATCCGTACTTTCAACACCGTCGGAGAACTGGTGGAACGGGTGGCTTTGTTGGAGTCTAACTTGGCTGAGGAAGCTAAGCTTAAGGCTAAGCCACAGTCTGGCCCATTGGGCAAGACTAATGCTAAAAAGAGAAAATGGGACCAGGTGGACGGAGGTAAGACCTCTGGTGGCCGACCTGCGTGTTCCAAATATGGACGGAACCATCCCGGTGAGTGCTGGAAGGCCAAGGGGGCTTGTGTTCGTTATGGCAGCATGGACCATGGGGTTCAGAACTGTCCTCGACCGAACCAGTCTGGTAGAAGCGGCCAGATGACCTGTTTCCATTGTGGCCAGCAAGGACATTTCCAATCGGAGTGTCCCAAGCTGCAAGGAAGTCAGGGGAAGGGCCGTGGAGATTCAGGAAAGGCGTCACGAGAAGACGGAGCTTCCGGATCTTTTGATTCGATCTCTGGTAATTTCTAAATTTATCTTTTTACATTCAAGTAGTAATGCTTGGTTTGGAACCTAGAATGTGGTCTAGGGGATACTGATGGGGGGGATCTGATAGGAACCCTCATGGTCGGTGGGGTAAAAACCCACGTGCTTTTCGACACAGGGGCTACACATAGTTTTGTGAGTCCGGGACTGGTCGGAAAGGGTCTGTTCTCTCTGGATGCTGGTGATAATTTTGGGATAGTGAGGGCGGCCAGTGGGCAAGCCATGAACTCACTAGGTCTCATGTCGAATATCCCAGTACAGATCCAGGGAAAGGTCTTCCCTGTGAATCTGGTTTGTGTCCACCTAAAGAATCAAGAAGTGATCTTAGGTATGGATTGGTTGGGAAAGTACCGAGCCACTCTCGATTGCCATAAGGGTCGTGTGCAATTGGAGAATGGACTTCACCCGGTAGAGTACCAAGGTCTGTGTCAGGCTCAAGAGAAAGTAGTGGTTTCAGCAGTTCGAGCGATTTTTGGATGCTGGAACAGGGTTGTCAGTCATTCTTGGCTACAATTACAACTA
The DNA here is from genome assembly GCF_000309985.2 of Brassica rapa. Taxonomy (NCBI): domain Eukaryota; kingdom Viridiplantae; phylum Streptophyta; class Magnoliopsida; order Brassicales; family Brassicaceae; genus Brassica; species Brassica rapa. Next base: position 74,658 of record NW_022610719.1, read on the forward strand.
TAGAGCCTGACAGTTCTGGTTTTCTGTTAGACCCACGCGAGGATTCGTTGGTGTCCGTGTTCCAGGATGTGTTTCAGTCGCTACAGGGTGTCCCCACTGATATGTCTGATCCCCTTCTGATTGAACTGGAACCAGGGACAGCTCCGCTGTCCAAGAGTCCGTATCGAATGGCTCCGGCCGAGATGGCCGAGCTAAAGAAGCAATTGGAAGAATTGCTCGACAAGGGGTTCATACGGCCAAGTAGCTCCTCTTGGGGTGCACCAGTCCTCTTTGTGAAAAAGAAGGATGGTAGCATGCGTCTGTGCATCGACTATCGAGGGTTGAACAGGGTAACTGTGAAGAACAAGTACCCGTTGCCCAGGGTAGACGAGCTGTTGGATCAGCTGAAAGGAGCTACGTGGTTTTCTAAAATCGATTTGGCCTCGGGATATCATCAGATTCCTATAGAGCCAAACGACATTAGGAAAACAGCATTTAGGACCAGGTACGTCCATTACAAATTCGTAGTAATGCCGTTCGGTCTGACCAATGCACCTGCCGCTTTCATGAAAATGATGAACAGCGTGTTCCGGGACTTATTGGATGAATTGGTGATCATCTTCATTGATGATAACCTGATCTACTCCAAGGATGAGGAATCTCATCGGAAACATTTGAGAGCCGTGCTGGAACGATTACGAGAGCACAAACTCTTTGCTAAACTCAACAAGTGTAGTTTTTGGCAAAAGAGTATTGGGTTCCTCGGTCATATTGTTTCTGACCAGGGCGTCTCAGTGGATCCTGAGAAGATCAAGGCAATCAAGGATTGGCCCCGACCACGCAGTGCCACGGAAGTTAGAAGCTTCCTAGGGCTGGCAGGTTACTATAGAAAGTTTGTGAAGGGATTCGCAAGCTTGGCTCAGCCGATGACACGGTTGACTGGAAAGGACGTTAAGTTCACATGGTCCGAAGAGTGTACGAGATGTTTCTCCGAAAGGATATGCGGACTAGCGCACCCGTCCTGGTTCTTCCGGAGGCAGACCAACCTTATGTGGTCTACACGGATGCGTCCATCACTGGACTCGGTTGCGTGTTAACTCAACATGGGAAGGTCATTGCTTACGCATCGAGGCAGCTGAAGAAACATGAGGGAAACTACTCAACCCATGACCTTGAAATGGCTGCGGTAGTGTTCGCTTTAAAGATTTGGGATCATATTTATATGGGGCCAAAGTTCAGATACTTACAGACCATAAAAGTCCGAAGTATATATTCACCCAGCCTGAGTTGAACTTAAGGCAGAGAAGGTGGATGGAGTTCGTGGCCGACTACGACCTAGATATAACTTACTATCCGGGCAAGGCCAACCTTGTGGCTGACGCCTTGAGCCAGAAGCGAGAAGATGTTGCGGCTGGTAGCAGAACGGACGGGCCAGATGAGGCGGGACATTTCGTCCATTTGAATGCTTTGAACAGGATGGACGGACCACGAGGTTTAGAGGCGGTAAATAGAGCCGACCTGCTTACCCGGATCCGAGCGGCCCAAGATCAGGACGAGAACTTGAAGACGGTTGCTTGGAATGACCTGACTGAGTATCAAATCGCCAAGGATGGTACGATCTTAGTTCATGGTCGGATCAGCGTATCCAATGATAGGAGTTTAAGGGACGAGATCCTTAGAGAAGCTCACAAGGCTAGATTCTCGATTCACCCTGGAGTGACCAAGATGTATCATAATCTCAGACAGTACTATCATTGGATACAGATGAAGGTCGATGTGGCCGAATGGGTGGTCAAGTGTCCTACTTGTCAACTCGTCAAGGCCAAACAACAAGTTCCGAGCGGACTGCTTCAGAGCCTACCTATCCCAGAATGGAAGTGGGATCACATCACGATGGACTTCGTGACAGGATTTCTCACGACCTGGAATAAGAATGATGTTGTATGGGTTATAGTGGATCGACTGACCAAGTCTGCCCACTTCCTGGCCATCAAAAAGACTGATGGAGTCGACCGGATTGTGAGTAAGTACATTGACGAGATTGTGAGGCTACACGGAGTACCCTCAAGTATAGTTTCGGATAGAGATTCGAGGTTCACATCTCACTTTTGGCAAGCTTTTCAGAAAGCTTTAGGAACAAGGGTGAACATGAGTACGGCTTATCATCCCCAAACGGATGGACAGTCGGAAAGAACTATACGGACGCTGGAGGACATGCTTCGAGCATGTGTTCTCGATTGGGGCGATTCCTCGGAACAGAATTTGCTGTTAGTAGAGTTCGCCTACAATAACAGTTTCCACTCAGGTATAGGCATGTCGCCATATGAAGCTTTGTATGGGGGACCATGCAGGACACCGTTATGCTGGACCCAAGTGGGGGAGCGCAGCATGATAGGCCCCGAGATCGTGGAAGAAACCACGGAGAAGATCAAGTCCGTGCGGGACAAGATGAGGGCCGCACAGGACAGACAAAAACACTACGCTGACAAACGAAGGAAAGAACTGGAGTTTGCAGTGGGTGATATGGTCTATCTCAAAATGATTAGCTTTAAAGGTAGAGTGCGAATTTCTGGTACAAGGAAATTGGATCCAAGATACCTGGGCCCGTTCAGAGTCATAGAACGAGTGGGTAGTGTGGCATACAAGTTGGACTTACCATCTGAGATGGAAGCCTTCCATAATGTATTCCATATCTCTCAACTCCGGAAGTGCTTGACGGATCAGGACGCCTTAATACCAGAAATACCATCTGATCTAGGTATGAACCTAACTTTGGGAACAAGGCCGGTTCGGATCGTAGATAGGATGGAAAAAGCAATGAGAAACAAAACAATCCAGATGGTCAAGGTCATTTGGGATTGTAATGGTCGAGAAGAGACCACTTGGGAGACGGAGGCCAGGATGAAGGCCGAGTTTCAAATTGGTTTGACCAGTTTGTGTTGGATGAAACACATGACTCGGATTCGAGGACGAATCCATTACTAGTGGAGGAGACTTGCAACATCCCGGATACTGAATAGGATCATTGGGATGGCCATGGTTCGAGGAAACGTACTAGCCAGTCTTAGGACATCAAGGCAAGCGTTCCATGGCCGGATAAGAAGGTTAAGGACGTAAGGAAACTTAGACTTAACCTTATGCAAGTCGAGAGTCAGCTAGACCGAGCAAGAAGGTAGCTGGACGGATGGAACGGGTAGCTCGACCAGCTTAACGGAGTTAGGTTAAGCTCACTCCAGCTCGGTCACTACAAGGTCAGCTCCACTAGCTGGACTACTAGCTCACTCAGCTGAGGCAGCTGGGGTCAGCTCATCTCAGCTGGACGGACTGTTCGGGTTTCCGTCCGATGGTCCGGGTCTGGGCTGGTGGCGGGCCATGGAGGTCCGGCCATGAGGCCATGGACCGTTGGGGCTTGGGACAAGGCCGTGGGCGAAGTCCAGAGGGGTTGGGTAAGGCTTTGGGCCTCTGTCCGACCCAAACCCATGCGGTATTGGCAAAGGGACGCACGCGGCCGAGAGGGTGTAACCCTTGGCCGATTGTGCCCATACGCTGGCCAGTCATGCCTGTTCGTGGGGCAAGACTTGCCCCCTCAGTTTCTATAAATATGGGTCCTCCCTGTCGATTTCATTCATCCAATCTAGAGTAAATTTCTTAGAGAAATAATAGAGAGAGAGAAAGAAAGAAAGAGTTTCCGGCCAAAGCAAGGCCGATTGTGTGGTGGTTAGGTTTCCGGCGATCTGATCGTTTGTGAAGCAACCTCCGATCAAGTATGGGAGACCGAGAGCAGGAGAAGAGCGTGGAGAACCCTGACCTGGTTCAGAAGGTACGTGGTGGGCTATGGCCGCATCAGTCCGAACGGATGGTTCTTGTGACCGCTCCGTGGCTCTGGACGGTTCATTAGACCTTACCGCTTCTCCTCTTCTTGTTTCTATCCGGTCCTTTCTCTTCTTTCCAATTATGCACGAAGGGTTGTGTTGGTTCAGTCCAAGGGAAACGTCCCTAGACTTGGCGGGACATAACCAAACTGCTAACCTGGACACTGGTCAGTTAGACTGTCGGTTTTAATCGCACCATAGACTGGGCGGTTGGGCTAAACGGTTGGGCATGTCCCAACAGGCACGAGTGGCCAAAGGTCACGAGTTACCAAGGGTTGTGAGTTGCCAAAGGGTGTAAGTAACCAAGGGTTACAGACGCTAAGAGGTACGAGGACCAAGAGGTACCAAGGACCGAAGGGGTGCATGTTCCAAACGGTGCCTGTTGAGACAGGTCGTGTCTGTTCCTTAGGGATCAGACCATGTCTTGTTCATTGAGACAAGTACACGGTTCGTCTAAGCCAGGGTAAGAGTCGCAAGGTCCGATCGGCCGTATGGCCTATCCGGATTGGGCGTGTGGCTTACTTGGTCATTGGATCCAGGCCCAAGGCCGGATCAGGTAAGGAAGTCCGTTGGGCCATTGACCCGGACTTCACTAGGCCGGTCGCACCTAGATTCTATCCGGATGGACGGATTGGTCTTCGGAACGATCTGGACTGTCTATCTGATTCTAAGTCAAGGGGTGGTTGGTTGAATGACTTAGGATACGGTAGGCAGGTTCATATCTTTTTATAAGTATATTGTCTGAGGTATATCTATGTTCTAGGAACCAAGCCAAGCATTGTAGGATCGACCAGTCCTATTCTCGGTTATAATTAATGCTTACCTGGTTGTGGTTTCAGGAACTAAGGATGGTTCTGGTCAAACCAAGGAGCCGTGAGGGCTCGGTCAGTGAGAGGCTGTGTAACGTGTGGTTAGATAATGCTAGGGATGAACTAATGATTGTCTATGAAACGATTAAGAAGTTGTGTATTGTATCTCATGTTGCTAAGTAATACATTTTATACACATTTATATTCCGCTGTGCTATCTATTCAATTGTTTTAGAACCTTATATTCGAACATGACTTAGTAAATGAAAGACTTAAAATGAATCAAACAAGCAAAGAAATTGATTAAGTAGCAAACGGGTCCAGTCTTGTCCAGAGGCCGGATTCAGGTGTTACAGGGAATTCCGGAAAGAATTATCTTTTCTTTTTAACAGCCTGCCCACCCTGGAAACGGCTCAGCTGGAGGTAGGGTCCAGCGGCTGGAAGAGCACCGCACGTCGCGTGGTGTCCGGTGCATTCCCGGTGGCCCTTGAAAATCCAGAGGACCGAGTGCCGCTCACGCCCGGTCGTACTCATTACCGCATCAGGTCTCCAAGGTGAGCAGCCTCTGGTCGATGGAACAATGTAGGCAAGGGAAGTGGGGAAAAAGGATCCGTAACTTCATGAAAAGGATTGGCTCTGAGGGCTGGGCTCGGGGGTCCCAGTTGCGAACCCGTCGACTGTTG
>NW_022610719.1:82500-107719 GCF_000309985.2 Brassica rapa
TGTGCTGGAGGACACCCACAGATGTCCTGTGTGTACTGAACAGACAGCCCACATGGGCAAAAATCACCCGAACAGTCCACGGGAAAGGTCAGCGTGCTGACTCCAAGGACCAACGTACTGATATGTGTACTGATGGACAGCCACGGACGTCCTGTGTGTGCTGACGGACACACACGGACAGCCACAGACGTGAAGTGTGTGCTGACAAACACACACGGACGTCCTGGGTGTGCTGACGGACACCCACCGACGTCCTGTGTGTACTGAACAGACAGCCAACGTGGGCCAAAATCACCCGAACGGTCCACGGGAAGTGTAGAAACCCGTTAAAAAAAAAGAAAAAAGAAATGGTCGAGTATCTTTGTGGTTGTCGAGTCGCGGGCGATATGGATCAATCGAGAAGTTTTGAAGTACGAGGTGGGCGAAGAAGTGATCGTGAGTTAACTATGAGTCGAATAAGTTGCTCGACCATAGTTAGAAGATGCCTTAGATTGATGAGACTGACGTTTTGGAAACATAATATTTTTGGAAGCACAACGGTTTAGAAGCTCGACGTTTGTGAAGAATGACGTTTCTTCAGCACGAATTTTTCCGCAGAACTTCGTATCAGCGGATTATTATTTCGAAGACATTTGAAACATGACGGGAGTTAAGCACGATGGGAAGCAAGCACGACGGGATCAAAGCACGACGGAAAAACCTGAAGTTGGGCGAAAACCCTAATTTCGGTATAATGGAATTCTTCGAGGAAGCCGGAGGCTCAGGACATATTTTCCCTCAACTTCAGAGATCAAGTGGAATTTATTAAAATTGTTCTGAGCATCAGAAAGGGTGTAGAAAAATATTTGGGATTGATCGCGGGATGAAAATTCACCGGAATGGTCGAAATCAGGCGATTGGACCAAGAAGCTCGAGATGTCTCTATGCATTTGACCAGGACGTTCTGTCTATCACATCAGCAGCTGAGTGTCAACACAAGGAGGAGGTGTAGACGTGCATGGAAGCTGCACATGCAGCTTGACATGTAGAAGAACGAGGTGGATCGACCAAGCACGAGGTGTCTCCGCGCATGGAACCGAAGCATGCGGCCAGCCATGTGTGTGATGCTGTGGCGCCTTGCATGAGTTCCAGTCATGCAGCCTGACATCTGGGAGGAGTTGTGGCGTCCTGCATGTGTCCTGGACATGCAGCAAGCCATGTGGAGCACGAGGTGGATCGGCCAAGCACGAGATGTCGCGACGCATGCAATCGAAGCATGCTGATCGACATGTGTGAGGATGTGTGGCGCCTTGCATGAGCTCCAGTCATGCAGCCTGACATCTGGGAGGAGTGGTGGCGTCCTGCATGTGTCCTGGACATGCAGCCAGCCATGTGGAGCACGAGGTGTCGCCGTGCATGCGTCCGGAGCCATGCGGAGCGACACACGGGCTGCCACAAACCTGAAGCTGATTGGCTGGTGTCTCCTATAAATACCCCACGACCCCAGCTCATTTCTTCACATCCAGACCTGTCCAAACCAAGTTAAAACCTTGAGAGAAAAGTAGAAAAAGAAAGCAAGTGATTCCGAGCTATTTCGAGAGTTTTAGAGAGTTTTCGAGATCAGTTCTCTATTGATTTCGAGTCATCGCCTTGAGAAGGTTCTGTCCAACTGAAGGTCAATCAAGTGAAGATCAGATCAGATGGGAGTCAAGTCAACGTGGCTATAGAGAGAGAGAGAGAGAAAGGAAGTGATCGATTCTAGAGTATGGTCGATTCTGAAGACCGATACTCCACCGAGAAGGCCAGTTCCGTCCAATCGGCGATTCTCTACGATTGTGACGCGGAAGCTCTGTCCAATTCAACCCGTTCAAGCCAGTCATATTCTCCTACAATCAAGTGGAGGTGCTGTCCAAGATTAGTTCAGTTCCATGGGTTCAGATCAGTCGAAGTTCTCCTCGATACTCCGCCGAAATGTCCGAAGAACTGTCCAGCAGCTAAAGGAGATTCTGTCCAGATCAGTCTGTCCAGACGTGTCAGTTTCTTCATGATGAAGCCGAGGTTATGTCCAAGTCAAGATCAGTCCAGTCCAGCCCAGTCAAGGCGTCCATTGGGTTTTGGCCAAGTCTTCTTCGATCAACCAGCTGCTTCTCGCCTAGAACACTGTGAGTTGGTTTGTTTGAATTCCACTTGGAATTTAGGGTAGATCGAGTCGCATATAGAGTAGAATGATCACGTTGTTGAATGGTAGAGTCCTTAGGGTTATTTTATTTATGGAACCGGACTCAGTTTAGCAAGGGCTAAGCTGAGATGAATGGAATTAAGACTGAGTTAATAACCTGACTAGGACTAGGGCTAGGATGCATCATGTTTTCTATTCTTGCGTGTTGATATGATTGAGTGCAGGTTCCCGTTATCTTTAAGGATAGTTTCATAGCATGAGGCTGGACTATCTGGATAACGGTTTGATTTATTTGTTTAGTATTGATATTATTGTTTAGTTATTAGTACTAAGGGTCTTAGGCCATATAGGCCGGACTACTGGTACTATGGTTAGTCTTGTGGAGTCGAGTGTCTAGTTAGGATCTGGAACTCTATCTTTAGGTTAGGTTCTAGATTGAGTTTGTGTTGTGTGAGGGTGCCGACAGTATGTGTGTAACCCGCCCATACTAGGCTTGTGTAGGGGTGATTAGTGTTTCCTCAGCCTCGTACCCATCGGGTTTAAGGAAACCCCTTATTCGTTGGATCGGGAAGACTCAGAGAGACGGGATCATGGCCTAGGGCTGAGTGATTACACGACGGTGTAATGTGGCAGTGACCCGAAGGACTGCGGGCTGTCGCGCGGTGACCCGAAGGACTGTGGGCCGCGGTCGGTTGAAAGTTCCTTCTTCTGGCCTTTGTGGTAGGAAGATAGGATATTGCCGATAGAGAGGATGAACACTAAGTCACCATTTCCCGGGGTAGTGTGTTGTGTTGTGTTAGAGTGTCGTAGAGGGTTATGGAACCCTCGAGTTAGTGTATCACCGATATACGGTGTTACGAGTTAGATCGAGTCGTAGTTACTAATAGTCTTATTATTGTGATTGTGTTTGGTTGATTGATTTGCTTGCAGGTTCTGACATTAAGTCCTAAGTCTGGCTTAGGTACCAGATTAGGCTTGATGTGTATTTTGTTAGTGTAGGCCTGACGTTGGCCTGTATGTGTTTGAGTGATTGCTTGTGAAGGGTGGTGGATATTAAATCTATGCGGTATCATTGGTTGGCCGATCATGTTCTTGTTTGATTGTTGGTTGATCGACTAATGATACTTGTATAGTCTAAGTGTCTAACACTACATGAGTACTGAACTCAGGCGTATATATGGTTAACTAAGGATGGGTTGTTGACTTGTTTTAATGCAGGTTCCCGTTACTTGAAGCTAGATCATGGCAGGAGGCCAAGTCTAACTTAGTAACGGTTTGCTTAGTCTTAGCTTTTATTGCATGCTAGGGCTAGATTGATTGTTATTTTGGGTTGTCTGGGTAGAGTCTAGGTTGCGGGTAGAGGCCGCCAGCTCACTGAGTAATACTAGATTACTCATCCAACTCCGTTGTCCTCTTTGCAGGTCGCTTTAGGTAAGGATGATCGGATAGCTTCGTGCTGGATGTTAGGACCGCCGGTGTAGATTTTCATGCCTTTTGTAAACGGTATTGTGAATTGTGTTATGTTGACTCGATTTGGCATTAGGCCGGGCCCAGTCTTGAATTATTCAATGTATGAATATTTCTTAAATCAATAAAAGTAATTGTTTTATCTGCGCTTCATGAGTACTCTGATATTTGACTAGTCCGGTCTAACACAACGTTAGGTCGAGGTACGGGTTGAAAAGCCTTAGGCCTTGATCTAGCGGAAAACGCTAACTCTAGGTACGGGTTGCAAAGCCTTATGCCTTGACGCAGCGGGACGAGTTAGTGGATGAACTGGTCTAGGTCGTGGAGTAAAATTTGTGACTCTGACCGGATTGTCCCTAGCCCGTCACGTAGCGCTTCCGGACCATGGTGTTGGGTTGGACGGTCAGTCATGTTCTTGTTTGATTGTTGGCTGGCCGGTTGGCCTTTCATTTCCAACCCTTGGTGTGGGTCGTCCGTCGGTCATGTTCTTGTTTGATTGTTGGCCGGTGGGTCGACCTATGCCTAGGACGGTTCGGGGGTGTTACAGGAAGGGCCAGCGTGCTGAGTCCAAGGACCAGCGTGCAGATATGTGTATTGATGGACAGCCACGAACGTCTTGTGTGTGCTGACGGACACACACGGACACACACAGAAACACACGGACAGCCATGGATGTCTTGTGTGTGCTAACGGACAGCCATAGACAGCCACGGACATCCTGTGTGTGCTGGTGGACACCCACAGACGTCTTGTGTGTATTGAACCGACAGCCCACGTGGGCCAAAATCACCCAAACAGTCCACGGAAAGGGCCTGCGTGTTGAGTCCAAGGACCAGCGTGCTGATATGTGTACTGATGGACCGCCACGTATGTCCTATGTGTGCTGACGGACAGACACGGACACACACGGACGTCCTGTGTTTGCTGACGGACACACACAGACGTCCTGTGTGTGCTGAGGAACAGCCATGGACAGCCACTGACATCCTGTGTGTGCTGGCGGACACCCACAGACACACACAGACACACACGGACAGCCATGGACGTCCTGTGTGTGCTGACAGACAGCCATAGACAGCCACGGACGTCCTGTGTGTGCTGGCAGACACCCACAGTCGTCCTGTGTGTACTGAACAGACAGCCCACGTGGACCAAATTCACCCAAACAGTCCACGGGAAGGGCCAGCGTGCTGATTCCAAGGACCAACGTGCTGATATGTGTACTGATGGACAGCCACGGACGTCCTGTGTGTGCTGACGGACACACACGGACAGCCACAAACGTCTTGTGTGTGCTGACGGACCCACACGGATGTCATGTGCATGCTGACAGACACCCACGTACGTCCTGTGTTTACTGAACAGACAGCCCACGTGGGCCAAAATCACACGAACAGTCTACGGGAAGGGCAAGCATGCTGAGTCCAAGGACCAGCGTGCTGATATGTGTACTGAAGGACAGCCACGGACGTCCTGTGTGTTTTAACAGACAGCCACGGAAGTCCTGTGTGTGCTGGCGGACAGCCATGGACAGCCACGGACGTCCTGTGTGTGCTGGCGGACACCCACGGACGTCCTGGGTGTACAGAACAGACAGCCCACATGGGCCAAAATCACCCAAACAGTCCACAGAAAGGCCAGCGTGCTGAGGCCAAGGACCAACGTGCTGATATGTTTACTGATGGACAGCCACAGACGTCTTATGTGTGCTGACGGACACACACGGACAGCCACAGACGTCCTGTGTGTGCTGACGGACAGCCACGGACAGCCACAGATGTCCTGTGTGTGCTGGCGGACACCCACAGACGTCCTGTGTGTACTGAACAGACAGCCCACGCGGACCAAATCGCCTAAACAGTCCACGGGAAGGGCCAGCATGTTGAGTCCATGGACCAACGTGCTGATATGTGTACTGATGGACAGCCACAGACGTCCTCTGTGTGCTGACGGACACAGACGGACACACACGGACACACACAGACGTCCTGTGTGTGTTGGCGGACACCCACGGACGTCCTGTGTGTACTGAACAGACAGCCCACGTGGGCCAAAATCACCCGAACAGTCCACGGGAAGGGTCACCGTGCTGAGTCCAAGGACCAACATGCTGATATGTGTACTGATGGACAGCCACGGACGTCCTGTGTGTGCTGACGGACACACACGGACGTCCTGTGTGTTCTGACGGACACACACGGACGTCCTAGGTGTGCTGACGGTCACCCACGGACACACACAGACAGCCACGGACGTCCTGTGTGTGCTGACGGACACAAGTTCGTCCTGGGAGTGCTGACGGACACAGAAGGACGTCCTGGCTGTGCTGACGGACACCCACGGACGTCCTGTGTGTAATGAACAGACAGCCCACGTGGGCCAAAATCACCCGAAGCCACGAGAAAGGGCCAACGTGCTGAGTCCAAGGACCCTCGTGCTGATATGTGTAATGATGGACAGCCACCGACGTCCTGTGTGTGCTGACGGACACACACGGACACACACGGACCCACACAGACACACACGGACAGCCACGGACGTCCTGTGTGTACTGAACAGACAGCCCACGTGGGCCAAAATCACCCATACAGTCTACGGGAAGAGCCAGCGTGCTGAGTCCAAGGACCAGCGTGCTGATATGTGTACTGATGGACAGCCACAGACGTCCTGTGTGTGCTGACGGACACACACGGACGTCCTGTGTGTGCTGACGGACACACACGGACGTCCTGTGTGTGCTGACGGACACACACGGACTTCCTGTGTGTGCTGACAGACAGCCATTGATGTGATCATGGACCAACTAGCTAATGGAGATGATGAGGATCTAGATAAGCCGGCTGATGAAGATGTCCTAGCCTTGTCTAAAGGACCTATAACTCGATCAAGATCAAGGAAGCTCACGTAAGCTATTGGAGGATTGGTTAAGATGTCATGGAAGCAAGAGGAATGTCTTGGTACAAGCTTGATCAACCATGACACACTTATCACCATTCAAGCTACTTCACCATCAAGCTGATCATCAACTAAGCAAGCAATCTGTGTGTGCTCTTTTTCCCTATCTTTGGTTTTGTCCCATTGGGTTTTCCAAAGATAGGGTTTTAACGAGGCCATAGATTTGCATCTCAAATCTCTTAGTTGATGATCTCGATCCAACCTTATCCCGGATCGGGCTTATGTTATATTATGTCTTTCATTTCATGCTTTTGTTTTCTAAACTTGTCATTTGTTTCTATTTCCAAGAGAGCCGTGTGCCTTTACTCTCTTGTAAGTTTTCGAGAACTATGGAGTCTGTTCCAACTCTTCTTATTTAAGTATGTTTTGAAAACCCTTATGATAATCAATTATCTTTCTCATAAACCTTTCTTTGTTCTCTCTACTACTTGTTCGCGAGTTGTTGAGTGGTCTTGTTGGTGTGTAATATCCAACAGCCCAAGAGTGTCTATCTCGGTGTGTCATATAAGATCTAGTCACTTAGGCGTATCAGGAAGCCTGTCAGCAGCCTCTTGTGTCACCATTCGATCCTTAACCTTGTAAAGCTTGAGTCTTTGATTCGTTCTAACAAGGATCTATCCCATACTATCCGGAGAAGCAATCTAGGGATGTATTATGTGGTATCAGAGCATCTCTGGTTAGGGAAGTTCTCGTTTCTCTCTTGTTTCGATTTAATCTGTTCATCTTCTTGATCAGTTTTAGATCGATCCCTTTTGTTTGAACTGATCTGTTCTTTGATTCGCAATATCCATTGATTGATCTGTAATCCGTGGTTGTTTGATTGTGTGATCTAATCGTTTTGTGTCGATCTAATTGTTAAAAGTTTTGAATTGATAGATCTAGGTTTCGCGCTTTTAGATCCGATTGTTATCGATTCATATTCTCGTTTTGATCTTTTGTTTGAATCTGATTGATCGAGTGATCTGTTTTAAATTGCCTATAACAATTAGATCTACTTGTGTGTTGTCAAAATCTGATCAAAGAACCTACCCTGATCTCGTTTCTATTGTGATTTACTTGTTTCTTGTCTTTCACGTTGTCGATTTGAATTCTCTTTGCTTGTTAATCAAGTTTACTCTACCGCCTGCTTATTTACGGTTTAAATCTCCTTGATAATCTACTGATTACGATCATTTTACTGGAATTGTTTTACTGGCTGAGTGTTGTTGTTGATTCTAGGTACCAATGGGGAAAGAATCAGAAGAAGAAGCCGAGCTAGTAAGGAAGAACATGATTTTGAGGGAGCAAATGACCGAGCAAATGAATCAGACTATGATCACTACAATGGCTGATATGCTCAAGGCTAGCATGAAGGAATTCCGTGAGGAGATGAGACAAGAGTTGAGGCAAGATACTGGCCAGGGACATAGCAATGAATCTAGAAGGAACCGGCCTACTCCAATACGACAAGAGCACGCGGGTTCACAAGAGACCGACAACTACTATTCGCGCCATAGAACTGAGCACAACCAAACTGAGCGCAGTAGTTCTTCTTCTGAAGTGAGCAGAGGAAGATAGAGGCGTGAACATGATGGAAGGTGGTCACGCAAAGACAAGCTTTCTGGACTTAAGCTTAAGATTCCATCCTTCCATGGCAAGGTTGATCCGGATGCCTATTTGGAATGGGAAAAGAAGATCGAGCTTGGCTTCAATTGCCAACACTACTCCAATGCCCAAAGGATCAAGATTGCAGCAACTGAATTTTATGATTATGCATTGAGTTGGTGGGATCAGCTTGTAACTACTAGACGGCTTAACCAAGAGAATCCGGTTGATTCATGGCACGAGATGAAGTCACTCATGCGCAAACGATTTGTTCCAAGCCATTATCACCGCGATCTACATCAAAAGCTGCAAAGACTTACCCAAGGGACACGAACTGTTGAAGAATACTATCAAAACATGGAGTTGCTGATGTTAAGAGCTAGTATCTCGGAGGATAGAGAAGCTACTATGGCAAGGTTTCTTGGAGGACTTAACCGTGAGAAACAAGACAGTGTGGAGATGCAACACTATGTGGAAATAGAAGAGATGTTGCACAAAGCTATTTTAGTGGAGCAACAGCTCAAGAGGAAGGGTAACTCACGCAGCTATGGATCTTCTAAGTTCCACCACTTTAAGGAGGAACAAACATCATATCTGAAGGATAGCAAGCCTCAGCAGAAAGAAGAAACTAAGCCAAGCAGCACCTACAGCAAAGATAAAGGCAAAGCTGAAGTTACTAGTACCAGAACTAGAGATGTTAAGTGTTTCAAATGTCAAGGGCGTGGGCATTATGCTAATGAGTGCACCAACAAAAAGGTTATGATTCTTCTTGAGAATGGAGAGTATGAATCAGAGGAAGAGAAGTTTGGGTCTGATCATGAGGAGTCTGAAGAAGAAAGTGAAGTAGAATCCGTGAAAGGAAGGTTGTTGGTGACAAGAAGGCTCTTGAATTTGCAAACTAAGAATGGAGAGCTTGAGCAGCGAGAGAATCTATTTTACACAAGGTGTATGGTTCAGGGAAAGGTGTGCAGTCTCATTATTGACGGAGGAAGTTGTGTCAATGTAGCTAGTGAGACAATGGTGAAGAAATTGGGTTTGAAAATTCAGAAACACCCAAGACCATACAGATTGCAGTGGCTTAATGAGGAGGGCGAGATGAGAGTTTCTACTCAAGTGCTGGTTCCTATAGCCATTGGTAGATATGAAGATGAAGTCTTGTGTGATGTGTTGCCAATGGAAGCTAGTCAAATACTCCTTGGAAGACCCTGGCAGTATGATAGACGTGTGAATCATGATGGCTTCACCAACAAGCACTCATTTGAATTCAATGGAAAGAAGACTGTACTGGTGCCTTTATCTCCTAAAGAGGTTCATGAAGATCAACTCTAGCTTCAGAAAAAGAAAGAGAAAGAGATAGACCTTAAACCTGATCAGAACAAGCGTCACAGCCTCTATGCCAAATAGGGAGATATCAAAAGAATTCTTCACTCTCAAAATTCTATTATCTTGCTTATGTTTAAGGAGACTCTACTAACAGTTACTGATCACACACCGGATCATCCGAGTGAACTAATCTCTCTTTTACAGGAATATGCAGATGTGTTTCCAGAAGATAGCCCCATTGGATTCCCTCCAGTGCGTGGGATTGAACACCAAATTGATTTTGTACTTGGTTCTACACTGCCCAACCGTCCAGCATACAGAACCAATCCAGTTGAGACTAAAGAATTGCAAAGACAAGTAGAGGAGCTTATGGAGAAGGGTCATATCCGAGAGAGCTTGAGTCCTTGTGCAGTACCAGTGCTCCTTGTGCCTAAGAAAGATGGGAGCTGGCGCATGTGTGTTGATTGTAGAGCAATCAACAACATAACAGTGAAGTATCGCCACCCTATTCCTAGATTAGATGATATGCTTGATGAGTTACATGGTTCTTGCATCTTTTCTAAGATAGATTTGAAAAGTGGATATCATCAGATTAGGATGAAAGAAGGAGATGAGTGGAAAACTGCTTTTAAAACTAAACATGGCTTGTATGAATGGTTAGTTATGCCATTTGGATTAACCAATGCTCCTAGTACATTCATGAGACTGATGAATCATATTCTTAGATCTTTCATAGGCATTTTTGTTGTTGTGTACTTTGATGATATATTAGTTTACAGCAAATGCTTAGAAGATCATATAGAACATCTTAGGGCTGTTTTGGATGTTTTGAGGAAAGAAAAGTTTATGCCAATCTAAAGAAGTGCACTTTTTGCACAGATAACTTGGTCTTTCTAGGTTTTGTTGTAAGTGCAGATGGTGTAAAGGTGGATCAGGAGAAGATCAAAGCAATACAAGAGTGGCCGAGTCCAACTACAGTGGGAGAAGTAAGGAGTTTCCATGGACTGGCAGGTTTCTATAGGCGCTTTGTGAAGGATTTCTGCACTCTAGCAGCTCCCCTGACTGAGATAATCAAGAAGGATGTAGGATTCAAGTGGGGAGAAGTTCAAGAAGCCGCATTCCAACTCCTTAAAGAGAAGCTTACTCAATCTCCTCTTCTCATACTTCCTGATTTTTCTAAAACATTTGAAATAGAATGTGATGCCTCAGGAATTGGAATTGGTGCTGTGTTGATGCAGGATAAAAGACCTATTGCTTATTTCAGTGAGAAACTCAGTGGAGCTACTCTCAACTATGCCACTTATGACAAAGAACTCTACGCCTTGGTGAGAGCTCTACAGACTTGGCAGCATTATCTCTGGCCAAAGGAGTTTGTCATTCACACAGACCATGAATCTCTCAAGTACCTCAAAGGACAAAGTAAGCTCAGCAAGAGACATGCCAGATGGGTAGAATTCATTGAAACCTTCCCTTATGTGATCAAATACAAACAAGGTAAGGAAAATATAGTTGCTGATGCACTATCCAGAAGGTATGTCCTCTTGAATACTCTTGATGCTAAGTTGCTAGGCTTTGAGCAGATTAAAGAAATGTATGAATCTGATCCTGACTTTCAAGAAGCTTATAATTATGTGCTAAGTATGCTGCTGGTCATTATTTTAGGCATGATGGATTCTTAGTCTATGACAATCGTTTATGTGTGCCTAATTGCTCTTTGAGAGATCTATTTGTCAGGGAATCCCATGGAGGAAGCTTGATGGGTCACTTTGGTATAGCAAATACCCTTAAAGTTCTGCAGGATCACTTCTATTGGCCGCATATGAAAAGAAATGTGGAGAGAATCTGTGGAAGGTGCACAACTTGCAAGCTTGCAAAGTCTAAGGTTCAACCCCACCGTTTGTATACTCCTTTGCCTATTCCTACTCATCCTTGGAATGATATATCTATGGATTTTATTGTGGGATTGCCAAGAACTAGGACAGGAAAGGATTCTATCTTTGTAGTTGTGGATAGGTTTTCAAAAATGGCACATTTCATTGCTTGCCATAAAACTGATGATGCATTGCATGTTGCTAACCTGTTCTTTAAAGAGATTGTGCGCAATCATGGCATGCCTAAGACTATAGTTTCTGATAGAGATACTAAGTTTCTTAGTTATTTTTGGAAGACTCTTTGGTCTAAGCTAGGTACTAAGCTGTTATTCTCTACTACATGTCATCCCCAAACTGATGGGCAAACTGAGGTAGTTAATACAACTCTTGGAACTCTCTTACGTGCATTCATTAAAAAGAATCTGAAACCATGGGAAGAGTATTTGCCTCACTGTGAATTTGCTTATAATCATGCTCAGCATTCTGCTTCTAAGTATTCTCCTTTTGAAATTGTTTATGGGTTCAATCCCATCTCACCTTTGGATCTAATGCCTTTACCTGAGTGTGAAAGGGTGAGTATGGATGGGAAAAAGAAAGCAGAAATGGTGCAGCAGATTCATGAGCAGGCAAGAAGAAACATTGTGGAGAAAACCAAGCAGTACACTAAAAGAGCAAACAAAGGCAGGCGTGAGATAATCTTTGATGTAGGTGATAAAGTGTGGGTTCACTTGCGCAAGGAGAAGTTTCCAAATGAAAGAAAGTCTAAGCTCATGCCGCGGATTGATGGCCCTTTTGAAGTCACCAAGAGAATCAATGACAATGCCTACAAACTTGATCTGCAAGGTAAGTATGATATAAGTAGTAGCTTCAACGTTACTGACTTGATCCCTTTTGTTGCAGATGAGCTAGATTTGAGGACAAATCCTTTTCAAGAGGGAGGGGATGATGCGATCATGGACCAACTAGCTAATGGAGATGATGAGGATCTAGATAAGCCGGCTGATGAAGATGTCCTAGCCTTGTCTAAAGGACCTATAACTCGATCAAGATCAAGGAAGCTCACGCAAGCTATTGGAGGATTGGTTAAGATGTCATAGAAGCAAGATGAATGTCTTGGTAGAAGCTTGATCAACCAAGACACACTTATCACCATTCAAGCTACTTCACCATCAAGCTGATCATCAACTAAGCAAGCAATCTGCGTGTGCTCTTTTTCCAAATCTTTGGTTTTGTCCCATTAGGTTTTCCAAAGATAGGTTTTTAACGAGGCCATAGATTTGCTTCTCAAATCTCTTTGTTGATGATCTCGATCCAACCTTATTCCGGATCAACCTTATGTTATATTATGTCTTTCATTTCATGCTTTTGTTTTCAAAACTTGTCATTTGTTTCTATTTCCAAGAGAGCCGTGTGCCTTTACTCTCTTGTAAGTTTTCGAGAAGTTTGGAGTCTGTTCCAACTCTTCTTATTTAAGTATGTTTTGAAAACCCTTATGATAATCAATTATCTTTCTCATAAGCCTTTCTTTGTTCTCTCTACTACTTGTTCGCGAATTGTTGAGTGTTCTTGTTGGTGTGTAATATCCAACTGCCCAAGAGTGTCTATCTCGGTGTGTCATATCCGATCTAGTCACTTAGGAGTATCATGAAGCCTTTCCGCAGCCTCTTGTGTCACTATTCGATCCACAACCTTGTAGAGCTTGAGTCTTTGATTCGTTCTAACAAGGATCTATCCCATACTATCCAGAGAAGCAATCTAGGGACGTATTAGCCACGGACAGCCACAGACGTCATGTGTGTGCTGACAGATAGCCATAGACAGCCACGGACAGCCACAGACAGCCACAGACGTCCTGTGTGTGCTGGCAGACACCCACGGTCGTCCTGTGTGTACTGAACAGACAGCCCACGTGGGCCAAATTCACCCAAACAGTCCACGGGAAGGGCCAGCGTACAGAGTCCAAGGACCAACGTGCTGATTTATGTACTGATGGACTGCCACAGACGTCCTGTGTGTGCTGACGGACACAGACGGACACACACGGACAGCCACGGATGTCATGTGTGTGCTGGCTGACACCCACGGACGTCCCGTGTGTACTGAACAGACAGCCCACGTGGGCCAAAATCACCTCAACAGTCCACGGGAAGGGTCAGCATGCTGAGTCCAAGGACCAACGTGCTGATATGTGTACTGATGGACACCCATGGATGTCCTGTGTGTACTGAACAGACAGCCCACATGGGCCAAAATCATCCAAACAGTCTACGGAAAGGCCAGCGTGCTGAGTCCAAGGACCAACGTGCTGATATGTTTACTGATAGACAGCCCCAGACGTCCTGTGTGTGCTGACGGACACAGACGGACACACACGGACAGCCACGAACGTCCTGTGTGTGCTGGCGGACACCCACGAACGTCCTGTGTGTACTGAACAGACAGCCCACGTGGGGCAAAATCATCCGAATAGTCCACGGGAAGGGTCAGAGTGCTGAGTCCAAGGACCAACGTGCTGATATGTATACTGATGGACAGCCACAGACGTCCTGTGTGTTTTGACGGACAGCCATGAACGTCCTGTGTGTGCTGACGGACAGCCACGGACAGCCATGGACGTCCTGTGTGTGCTGGCGGACACCCACGGACGTCCTGTGTGTACAGAACAGACAGCCCACGGAAAGGCCAGCGTGCTGAGGCCAAGGACCAACGTGCTGATATGTTTACTGATGGACAGCCACGGACGTCCTGTGTGTGCTGACAGACACACACAGACACACACGGACAGCCACAGACGTCCTGTGTGTGCTGACGGACAGCCACAGACAGCCACAGACGTCCTTTGTGTGCTGGCGGACACCCACAGACGTCCTGTGTGTACTGAACAGACAGCCCACGCGGGCCAAATCACCTAAACAGTCCACAGGAAGGGCCAGCATGTTGAGTCCATGGACCAACGTGCTGATATGTGTACTGATGGACAGCCACAGATGTCCTGTGTGTGCTGACGGACACAGATGGACACACACGGACACACACGGACGTCCTGTGTGTGTTGGCGGACACCCACGGACGACCTGTGTGTACTGAACAGACAGCACACGTGGGCCAAAATCACCCGAACAGTCCACGGGAAGGGTCACCGTGCTGAGTCCAAGGACCAACGTGCTGATATGTGTACTGATGGACATCCACGGACGTACTGTGTGTGCTGACGGACACACACGGACGTCCTGGGTGTGCTGACGAACACCCACGGACACACACAGACAGCCATGGACGTTCTGTGTGTGCTGACGGACACAAGGATGTCATGGGTGTGTTGACGGACACACGAGGACGTTCTGGGTGTGCTGACAGACACCCACAGACGTCCTGTGTGTAATGAACAGACAGCCCACGTGGGACAAAATCACCCGAAGCCCCGGGAAGGGCCAACGTGCTGAGTCCAAGGACCAACATGCTGATATGTGTCCTGATGGACACACACAGACGTCCTGTGTGTTGACAGACACCCACGGATGTCTTGTGTGTGCTCACGGACACACACGGATAGCTTTAGACGTCCTGTGTGTGCTGACGAACAGCCACGGACAGCCACGGACGTCCCTGTGTGTTCTGGCGGACACTCACGAACGTCCTGTGTGTGTTGACGGACAGCCACAGACGGCCTGTGTGTGCTGAGCAGACAGCCCACGTGGGCCAAAATCACCCGAACAGTCCACGGGAAGGGTCAGCATGCTGAGTTCAAGGACCAACATGCTGATATGTTTACTGATGGACAGCCACGGACGTCCTGTGTGTGCTGACGGACAAACATGGACACACACGGACAGCCACGGACGTCCTGTGTGTGCTGACGGACACACACGGACGTCCTGTGTGTGCTGACGGACACCCATGGACGTCCTGTGTGTACTGAACAGACAGCCCACGTGGGCCAAAATCACCCAAACAGTCCACGTGAAAGGCCAGTGTGCTAAGTGCAAGGACCAGCATGCTGATATGTGTACTGATGGACAGCCAAGAACGTCCTGTGTGTGCTAACGGACACACATGGACACACACGGACAGCCACAGACGTCCTGTGTGTGCTGACGGACAGCCACAGACAGCCATGGACGTCCTGTGTGTGCTGGCGGACAACCACCGACGTCATGTGTGTACTAAACAGACAGCCCACGTGAGCAAAAATCACGCGAACAGTACACGGGAAGGGTCAGCATGCTGAGTCCAAGGACGAACGTGCTGATATGTGTACTGATGGATAGCCACGGACGTTCTGTGTGTGCTGACAGACACACACGGACACACACAGACACACACGGACAGCTACGGACGTCCTGTGTGTGCTGACGGACACACACGGACGTCTTGTGTGTGCTGACGGACACCCACGGACGTCCTGTGTGTACTGAACAAACAGCCCACGTGGGCCAAAATCACCCAAACAGTCCACGGGAAAGGCCAGCGTGCTAAGTCGAAGGACCAGCGTGCTGATATGTTTACTGATAAACAGCCACGAACGTCCTTTGTGTGCTGACGGACACACACAGACACACACGGACAGCCACAGACGTCCTGTGTGTGCTGATGGACAGCCACAGAAGTCTTGTATGTGATGGAAGACAGCGAAGGACGTCCTGTGTGTACTGAACAGACAGCCCACGTGGGCCAAAATCACCCAAACAGTCCACGGGAAGGGCAAGCGTGCTGAGTCCAAGGACCAACGTGCTGATATGTGTCTTGATGGACAGCCACATATATCCTGTTTGTGCTGACGGACACACACAGACACAGACGGACAGCCACAGACGTCCTGTGTGTGCTGACAAACACACACGGACGTCCTGTTTGTTGACAGACACCCACGGACGTCCTGTGTGTGCTGACGGACACACACGGATAGCCACGGATGTTCTATGTGTGCTGATGGACAGCCACAGACGTCCTGTGTGTGCTGGCGGACACCCACGAACGTCCTGTGTGTACTAAACAGACAGCCTACGTGGGCCAAAATCACCCAAACAGTCCACGGGAAAGGCCAGCGTGCTGAGTCCAAGGACAAACATGCTGTTATATGTACTGCTGGACAGCCAAGGACGTCCTGTGTGTGCTGACGGACACAGACGGACACACACGGACTGCCACGGACGTCCTGTGTGTGCTGTCAGACACCCACGGACGTCCTTTGGGTACTAGACAGACAGCCCACGTGGGCCAAAATCACCTGAACAGTCCACGGGAAGGGTAAGCGTGCTGAGTCCAAGGACCAACGTGCTGATATGTGTCCTGATGGACAGCCACGGATGTCCTGTGTGTGCTTACGGACACACACGGACACACACGAACACCCACGGACGTCCTGTGTGTACTGAACAGACAGCCCACGTGGGCCAAAATCGCCCAAACAGTCCACGGGAAGGGCAAGCGTGCAGAGTCCAAGGACCAACGTGCTTATATGTGTCCTGATGGACAGTGTAAGACCCGAACCCTGGCCTCTCGACTTGATGGAGTCTGCAGGCTTACTTATTAATTTCTTTGCTTGTCTGATTCATTCTAAGTCTTTTCTTTACTAAGTCATATTCGAATATGAGGTTCATAAACAAAGGGATAGATTGCACAGCGGAATAATAATGTATAAACTTTGTATTACTTAGAAACATGAGATTCAATACACAACTTCTTAACAGTCTCATAGACAATCACTAGTTCATCCCTAGCATCATCTAACCACACGTTACACAGCCTCTCACTGACCGAGCCTTCACGGCTCCTTGGCTTGACCAGAACCATCCTTAGTTCCTGAAACCACAACCAGATAAGCATTAATCATAACCGAGAATGGAACGGATTGATTACACAATGCTTGGCTTGATTCCTAGAACTTAGATAAACCTCAGTCAACATAAACATGAAACGTATGAACCTACCTACCGTAACCTAAGTCATTCAACCAACCACCCCTTGACTTAGAATCAAATAGATAGTCCAGAATAGATAAACAGAACACACGAACAGATCCGGATCGTCCCCAAAGACCAATCCGTCTAACCGGATAGAATCTAGGTGCGACCGGCCAATGGAGTCCGGCTCAATGGCCCAACAGACTCCCTTACCTGATCCGGCCTTAGGCCTGGATCCAATCGGCCGAGTAAGCCTCAAGCCTAATCCGAAAGGCTTAGCAACCGGTCAGACCTTGCGACTCTACCTTGGCTTAGACAAACCATGACCTTGTCTTAACTAGACAAGCCATAGGCTGATCCATAAGGATCGGTCCGAACCTGTCCCGAAAGACACCATTTGGAACATGCACCCTTTGGCCATTCGTGCCTCTTGGACACTCATGACTCTTGACAACTCGTGCCCTTTGGGTCATTCCCAACCGTTCGTCCTAACTGCCCAGTCTTGGTGCGATCGGATCATCCCACTAACCGACCCGTGTCTAGGCTAGTGGTTTGATTATGTTCGGCCAAAGCCTAGGGACGTGTCCCTTGGACTCAACCAACACAACCTTCCGTGTTTAACCAGAGAGAATAGAAGAGAAACGAATTGAAACAGATAAGGAGAGCCGGATGGGACTTAGGAACCGAGCAGAGCCGCGGTGCGGTCGCATGGACCGTCCGTTCGGTCTGATGGAGCCACGGCCCATCACATACCTTGTGAACCACGTCTGGGTTCTCCATGCTCTTCTCCTTGTCTTGATCTCCCATTCTTGACCGGAGTTAGTTCTCAAACGATCAGAGTCGCCGGAACACAACACCACCACAATCGGCCTTTCTCTTGGCCGGAACTCTCTCTTTCTCTCTTTCTTTCTCTCTACGTTTTTCTCTGAGTATTTTACTCTGGAATTGGATAATGAAATCGACCAGAGAGCCCCCATATTTATAGAAAATGAGGGGGTAAGTCTTGCCCCACGAACAGGCACGACTTGCTAGCGAATGGGCACCATCGGCCAAGGGTTGTCCCCTTTCGGCCACTTGCATCCCTTCGCCCTTTCTGATTGGGTTTGGGGTCGGTCACAAGCCCAACCCACGCCCCAGGCCTCCTGGACTTAGCCCACGGCCTTGTCCAAAGACCCAACAGCCCATGGCCTCATGGCCGGACCTCACAGCCCGCCACTGACCCGGACCCGGACCATCGGCCTAAAGCCCGGACAGTCCGTCTAGCTGAGATGAGCTGACTCTCAGCTGCCTCAGCTGAGTGAGCTAGTGGAGCTGACTTAGTAGGGACTGAGCTGGAGTGAACTGAGCCTAGCTTCTTTGAACTGGCCGAGCTACTTGTCCACTTCGTCCAGCTACCGTCTTACTCGTCCTAGCTGTCTCTTAGCTTGTATAAGGTTAAGTCTAAGTTTCTTATGTCCTTAACCTTCTTTCTCGACCATGGAACACTTGCCTTGATGCCCTAAGACTGGCTTGCACATTTCCTCGCACCATGGCCGTCCCAACAATCCTACTCAGGATTGGGGGCGTGACAAGTCTCCCCCCCTTGGGATGGATTCGTCCTCGAATCCGAATCAAATGCTTCCTCGGAAACAAACTGATCCAACCACTCTGGGTACTCTGCTTTCATTCTAGCTTCGGTTTCCCAAGTGATTATATCCTGACCATTACAGTCCCAGACGACCTTGACCATCTGGACCGTCTTCTTCCTTGTTGCTTTTTCCATCCTATCTATGATTCGAACTGGCCTCGTTTCCAAGGTTAGGTTCTTACCCAGATTGTCTGGAATGGCAGGAAGAGCGATGTCTTGGTCCGTCAAACATTTCCGAAGTTGGGAGACGTGGAACACATTATGAAATGCGTCCATCTTGGCCGGCAAGTCCAACTTGTAGGCCACCATCCCAACTCTTTCAATGACCTTGAACGGCCCCAAGTATCTCGGGTCTAACTTCCGTCTCCCGGAAATTCGGACTCGTCCTTTGAAGGTAATCATTTTGAGATACACCAAGTCACCTACTTGAAACTCGAGATCTTTCCTCCTTCGATCTGCATAGTTCTTTTGGCGATCTTGTGCCTGTCTCATCTTGTCCCTCAAGAACTTGATCTTTTCGGTTGTCTCTTCACAATCTCCGGACCAATCATGCTGCGTTCCCCAACTTGGGTCCAGCACAAGGGTGTCCTGCATGGACGCGACATGCCAATACTACTATGGAAACTATTGTTGTAAGCAAATTCTACCAGAGGTAGATGTTTTTCCCAGGAATCACCCCAGTCTAAAACACATGCTCGCAACATATCTTCCAACGTCTGGATCGTACGTTCCGACTGTCCATCAGTCTGTGGGTGATAGGCTGTACTCATGTTCACTCTTGTTCCTAAAGCTTTTGGAAAGCTTTCCAGAAGTAAGATGTAAACCTTGAATCCCTATCTGAAACTATGCTTGCCGGCACACCATGTACTCGGGCGATCTCATCAATGTACTTACGTACAATCTGATCTACCCCATCCGACTTCTTGATAGCCAGGAAGTGTGCTGATTTGGTTAGTCGATCAACCACAACCCAAACCGCATCTTTCTTATTCCTTGTGGTAGGGAACCCGGTCACAAAGTCCATTGTGATGTGATCCCATTTCCATTCTGGAATAGGCAAGCTTTGCAATAACCCACTAGGCACCTGATGTTTTGCTTTGATGAGTTGGCAAGTGGAACACTTGGCCACCCACTCTGCGACATCTGCCTTCATACGGATCCAATGATAGAATTTCTTAAGGTTCTGGTACATCTTGGTCGCACCAGGATGAATCGAGAATTTGGACTTATGAGCCTCCCTCATAATCTCTTCCTTTAGACTTCTATCATTAGGAACACTGATCCGTCCGTTTACTAGGATGGTACCATCCTTTGCAGTCTGGTACTCCGTCCTATCATTCTGAGCAACCTTATTCAGGTTCTCGTCCTGACCTTGAGCCAACCAGATTCGAGTAAGCAGGTCGGCTTGGTTAACCGCCTCCAACCCCCAAAGCTTCGGTTGCCGTAGTCAGCACGTTCAGCCGTAGAGCACAGAACATACCGTCCAGGTCGTCCGCCTCCCGCTCGGCCGATACATCAGCCCTCTTCTGGCTCAAAGCGTCTGCTACCAGATTAGCCTTTCCCGGATAGTAGGTGATGTCCAAATCGTAGTCATCTACGAATTCCATCCACCTCCTCTGCCTTAAGTTTAACTCAGGCTGGGTGAATATATACTTAAGACTCTTATGGTCCGTAAGTATCTGAACTTTGGCGCCATACAAGTATGATCGCCAAATCTTTAAGGCGAATACTACCGCAGCCATTTCGAGATCATGGGTGGGGTATTTTCCCTCATGTTTCCTCAATTGCCTGGACGCATAGGCAATGACCTTCCCATGCTGGGTCAATACGCAACCTAGTCCAGTGATGGACGCGTCCGTATAGACCACATATGGTTGATCGGCCTCCGGAAGCACCAGGACGGGTGCGCTAGTCAGCATGTTCTTAAGTGCGGAGAAACATTCCTCACACTCTTCAGCCCATGTGAACTTAACGTCCTTCCCAGTCAACCGTGTCATAGGCTGAGCCAAGCTTGCGAATCCTTTCACAAACTTCCTATAGTAACCTGCCAGCCCTAAGAAGCTTCTGACTTCCGTGGCACTGCGTGGTCGGGGCCAATCCTTGATTGCCCTGATCTTCTCTGGATCCACCAAGATGCCCTGATCGGGAACAATATGGCCGAGGAACCCAATACTCTTCTGCCAAAAACTGCATTTACTGAGTTTAGCATAGAGTTTGTGTTCTCGTAATCGTTCCAGCACGGCTCTCAAGTGTTTCCTATGAGATTCCTCATCCTTGGAATAAATTAGGATATCATCAATGAAGATGATCACGAATTCATCCAAGCAATCCCGTAACACGCTGCTCATCATTTTCATGAAAGCGGCAGGTGCATTGGTCAGACCGAACGGCATTACTACGAACTCGTAATGACCATACCTGGTCCTAAATGCTGTCTTCCTAATATCATTTGGCTCTATAGGGATCTGATGATACCCTGAAGCCAAATCAATCTTGGAAAACCACTTGGCTCCTTTGAGTTGATCCAACAGCTCGTCTATCCTGGGTAACGGGTACTTGTTCTTCACAGTGACCCTGTTCAACCCTCGATAGTCGATGCACAGACGCATGCTACCATCCTTCTTTTTCACAAAGAGGAGTGGTGCACCCCAAGGGGAGATACTTGGCCGTATGAACCCCTTGTCAAGCAATTCTTCCAATTGCTTCTTTAGCTCGGCCATCTCGGCCGGAGCCATTCGGTACGGACTCTTGGAGAGCGGAGCTGTCCCTGGCTCTAGTTCAATCGTAAATGGATCTGACCTATCAGGGGAGACACCCTGAGGTACCTGGAACACATCTGGGAACTTCAACACCAACGAATCCTCTGAAAGGTCTTTCAGACAGACATAACTGCCCGGCTCTGTAGTTGTAATTGTAGCCAAAAAGGACTGACAACCCTGTTCCAACATCCGAATCGCTCGAACTGCTGAAACCACTACTTTCTCTTGAGCCAGACACAGACATTGGTACTGGATCGGTCGAAGCCCAGTCTCCAATTGCACACGACCTCTATGGCAATCGAGAGTGGCCCGATACTTTCCCAACCAGTCCATACCTAGGATCACTTCGTGATTCTTTAGGTGGACACAGACCAAATCCACAGGGAATACCTTTCCCTGTATTGACACTGGGATATTTGACATGAGACCTAGTGAGTTCATGGCTTGCCCTCCGGCCGCCCTCACTATCCCAAAATTATCTCCAGCGTCCAGACAGAACAGACCCTTTCCGACCAGTCCCGGACTCACAAAACTATGTGTAGCCCCTGTGTCGAAAAGTACGTGGGTTTCCACACCACCAATCATGAGGGTTCCTAACAGAGACCCCCATCAGAATCCCCTAGACATTCTAGGTTCCATACCAAGCATTTTCTACTTGAATGTAAAAAGAAAAATTTAGGAATTACCAGAGATCGAATCAAACGATCCAGAAGCGCCGTCGTCCCGGGACAGCTCATACACCCTTGGTGTTGTGGTCGGCCTACTCTGGGTCGACTTGCCTGTGTCTCCACGGCCCTTCCCTTGTCCTCCTTGTAGCTTAGGACAGTCCGACTTGTAGTGTCCAGTCTTGCCACATAGGAAGCAAGTCACGGAGCCGCTGCCACTGGACTGGTCTGAGAATCGGTTTGGTCGAGTGCAGTTTTGGATCGTGTGATCCATGCTGCCACATCGCACACAAGCCCCCATGGCCTTCCAGCACTCACCGGGATGATTCTTTCCACACTTGGGACATGTAGGTCGGCCACCAGAGGTCTTACCTCCGTCCACCTGGTCCCACTTCCTCTTTTTATCATTTGTCTTACCCGACGGGCCAGACTGTGACTTAGCTTTAAGCTTAGCTTCTTCAGCCAAGTTAGTCTCTAGCAAAGCCACCCGTTCCACCAGTTCTCCGACGGTGTTGAAGTGCGGATCGAGCAATGGGTCTTCAGTTCTGGCCTTAGGCCTCGGATGAACCTACGGACCTGGACTGCCTCGTCCTCCAGCTCTCTTCCAACAAACCGTCTGAGCCGGTTGAACTCTTCTTCGTACTCTCGTACGGTCCTGCGGCCCTGGGCCAAATCTAGAAACTGAGCTTCCAGACGATCCCAAGCCTCAGCAGGGAAGTATTTTGCGGTTGAACTCAACTTCAAAGTCCGCAAAACTTTCCAAACTCCATTGGTGCGCTTGTCCACTGCTGGCAAGCCACAGTTATGTGCGTCCCTTCCAGGAAGTGAACCGCAATGTCCTCGTCTGTAATCCGCTGGACAGCGAGTTGATTGAAAGTTTCGGACCAGCCTACTCCTCCACTCGTCTGCCACAATAGGGTCGGTGCTACCGGAGAAATGCTTCGTACCCAACTTGGATAAATGTTGAAGCAGACTCAGATAGTCCACCTTCTTTTCAGACTTTTCCGGTGGATCAATCTCGATCACCTCAACTGTTTCCACAACTGGACCATTAGTGTTGGGGTGGTCGTAGCCACAGGCGTAGCCTGGCCAACCGAGGAGTTCACTAGTGGCGTGAACAGTTGAGCCATAGCCGCCACCTGAGTCCCCATTACCTTCATGGCCTCTAACAAGTCCTCTTTGGACAGTGTTGCGGGCACGTTAGCCGTTCCATCGGCCACTCTCTCATGCTGGTCACGATCACGGTTAGCGTTCGAGGATTCCACTTCCTCATCACTCTGCCGATGTTCTTGACCATCCTGTTGCGTCCCCGTAAGGTTAGCCTGATCAGTTGGCAACACGTATCTAGTGTCAGCCGTGGCCTGATCGGTTTGCAATCCGGATAGATTGGTCCCGTCCATGGCCACTTGACTAGACTGACCGGCTGTTTTCTTACTCCTTCGGGACTTTCCCGATTGCTTTTTCCAGCCTAAGGATTCAGACAATGTTAGTACGAAACACACTAACATAAACAGAACAAAACAATCCCTAGACTAAGCAATCAAACCTCACCGTGAGACCTAATCAGCTGGCTGCGTGTGTGTGTGTACTGCATAACCCAACTATCCTAGAATCAAGCATGCTCTGATACCAACTTGTAAGACCCGAACCCTGGCCTCTCGACCTGATGGAGTCCGCAGGCTTACTTATTAATTTCTTTGCTTGTTTGATCCATTTTAAGTCTTTATTTACTAAGTCATATTCGAATATGAGGTTCATAAACAAAGGAACAGATTGCACAGCGGAATAACAATGTATAAACTTTGTATTACTTAGAAACATGAGATTCAATACACAACTTCTTAACAGTCTCATAGACAATCACTAGTTCATCCCTAGCATCATCTAACCACACGTTACACAGCCTCTCACTGACCGAGCCTTCACGGCTCCTTGGCTTGACCAGAACCATCCTTAGTTCCTGAAACCACAACCAGATAAGCATAATCATAACCGAGAATAGAACGGATTGATTACACAATGCTTGGCTTGGTTCCTAGAACTTAGATAAACCTCAGTCAACATAATCATAAAACGTATGAACCTACCTACCGTATCCTAAGTCATTCAACCAACCACCCCTTGACTTAGAATCAGATAGATAGTCCAGAATAGATAAACAGAACACACGAACAGATCCGGATCGTCCCCAAAGACCAATCCGTCTAACCGGATAGAATCTAGGTGCGACCGGCCAATGGAGTCCGGCTCAATGGCCCAACGGACTCCCTTACCTGATCCGGCCTTAGGCCTGGATCCAATCGGCCGAGTAAGCCTCAAGCCTAATCCGGAAGGCTTAGCAACCGGTCAGACCTTGCGACTCTACCTTGGCTTAGACAAACCGTGACCTTGTCTTAACTAGACAAGCCATAGGCTGATCCATAAGGATCGGTCCTAACCTGTCCCGAAAGACACCGTTTTGGAACATGCACCCTTTGGCCATTCGTGCCTCTTGGACCTCCTGACTCTTGACAACTCGTGCCCTTGGGTCATTCCCAACCGTTCGTCCTAACCGCCCAGTCTTGGTGCGATCGGATCATCCCACTAACCGACCCGTGTCTAGGCTAGCGGTTTGTTATGTTCGGCCAAAGCCTAGGGACGTGTCCCTTGGACTCAACCAACACAACCTTTCGTGTTTAACCAGAGAGAAGAGAAGAGAAACGAATTGAAACAGATAAGGAGAGCCGGATGGGACTTAGGAACCGAGCAGAGCGCGGTGCGGTCGCATGGACCGTCCGTTGGGTCTGATGGAGCACGGCCCATCACATACCTTGTGAACCACTTCTGGGTTCTCCATGCTCTTCTCCTTGTCTTGATCTCCCATTCTTGACCGGAGTTAGTTCTCAAACGATCAGAGTCGCCGGAACA